>NW_013665755.1:15249-29107 GCF_000517525.1 Limulus polyphemus
TTGTTTTTAAGCGCGAATTGTTGAAATTTAAGTGTATCGTAAAGTTATATTCGGAAAGAATAAACCAGTTTTATTAAGTAAGGACTTTGTGTCGCTAAAAGTTTCGTCGGAACGAAGTTACGGAAAGTTAATTAACAAACGGAGACGGAACAAACTTACCATTCCTCAGACAAGTAAACTCAGTCAATATTTAAAACACTGTCTAATACACAAATTTTCCGGTCGATTCCATTGCTTTTGACGGATCTATTTATCTCATTGTATGTAGAAATCAGTTCTCCTGAGAATACCACACCGATATCTACTTTAATGTCTATAGTTACACGTAGTCATTGGTGAAATGATTGTAAACCAAAGGTTTAATGACAGAAAATAAATTCAAGTTCAAAATAACGTAAAAGTTTCAATAGCTAGAATAATAGATTGAGCAAACATTATATGAAGTCCGAGGTAAGGGGATATTAAAGTATTTTACTCTGTCTTGTTTTTTCACTTCTTCTAGCTATTAAAATTCGTATTTCTATTGTATAAATACAATTACTGATAATATTCAAACACCTATTTCCCTGCATTACAAGCTTCTGAATAACTCTTTAATTTTTGATAAAAAGCAGAATATCAAATAGGATTAATAACTTCAACAAAAAATCTGAGTTTTTCTGTTTTTCAAAATTATAGGGGTGATTCTTCACTATGCGTTAGAATCAAGAAAATAATATTTCAAACGTACAATAGGGGGTGTTGCAAAATATGTTTGTTTCCATAATTTATATTATTCAATGTACCTCGTGGAAAATCTGAGACACCTTCTATCAAGTTTTTAGATCGTTTTCGCGCTACAGAGAAGTTTTTTGCTAATACTAATATTAAATAACCTAAAAACCACTTTCGCTATTAAAGTCTAAAGGTGCGTATATTTAAATAAAATCTACACCTTAGAGTTAAACATTTATTATTTACGTATGGTTTGTATCAGCGAACTACTACTTCTACTAGTAGTAGTAGTAGTACTAGCAGTATTTAGTACTTGTTACTTTATGATACAAATACAATCATTTATTTTTTAGAAAATCATATTGTGTCCTTCATTATAAAATAAAATGTGGACGCCATTTCTTTGACATTCTGTTATGAATTGTAAGTAGTGCTTGCTTGGATCTTAATTTGCTTATTAGTATTACTATTACTACTGGTATTAGTATTATTCTCATTTGTCCTATACTATAGTACTATCAATCGTTGTTAATTTATAAGTTATACTGTGTTATTCTTATACTGTTAGAGATATAACAAATTCACAGGGAACAGGGATCCAGTTTCATTTTCACAGAAACATCATAACATGTGAGGATGTGGATATAGATTTTTTGTTAGTTTGATGAAGCTGAAAAGGGATGTATGTTCCAATTTTTATTAAGTGGTTGAATTGAAGAATTAAAGTTTGGAAATATGAAAAGTCAACTCATGAAAGCCAATATCCTTACTTAGTCTACATTTAAAAAAAATGTTTGTTTTCCCATGACCAACAGAAACAAAACTTGGCACAAGGACACAAAGGTACAAAAGCTGAATACAGTTAAAGATTTAGAAATTTTAAAGCATAGCAGTTTAATCCATTAGAAAATGGTTCTAGAAATATGAAACCATGAAACTTTCTACAATAACTAGCCAACAATATATCAGTTTGAACAAGGAAAATTGCCTATAATCAATTGTTGTAATACAATAGTTTTAGGGTTATTGTATTTTTAAAGTGTTTCTTATTCAGTCCCTTTGGGGTTTACTGAGAATAAGAATGTATAAAGATATTTCAACAGTAGATAACTGTATAATACCTATTATTTCAACCACCATACATGTCAAATGTAACCTGTATAGTTGAAATACTGTTATAAGTGACTAAATAAAGAATGTTCTGTTTAAAAATACAATAGGACAAATACTGTGTTCTTATGATAAATATAATTGATTACAGTCTTGCTTTGAAGTCAAATAGCATACAATAATAAAAGTGCCTATATCTTCAACCATTTATGCATTTTATTAGTAAATGTAGATGTTGTAGATCATGTGTGCTTGTCAAAGATATGATTGATAGCTCTGCCAGACAATTTGTATCAAACAGCAGAAACAGAAAAGAAATGACTAGTGTGTTTTATTGATCTTGTAAATGGTTCACTCTACACATTATGTAAAATGACAAACATCATCACACAAATTACTGTGAATATTTGTAATATGTTTTTGGAGTAAAAAAGAAACTTCAATGTTGAAGAAACTTGTGAACAGAGTATAACTATAAAAGCAGTTTTTTAAGCAGTGTCTACTTGTCCTACATCTATATGTACTTGTATATGTTGAAAGGAATATTCTGAAACTTTAAGAATACTAGAGATCATGCTTTATCAGATGGTGTCTGGAATAAACACAGTACTGATGTGTAAGCACAATAAACTACTGGTAGATATTATTTATCTTATTTATAGCATTTGCTATAGTTTGAATGCCTAATGATAATTATAATTGAACTTTGCCAGCTTATAAAAAGTATGGTGTTTAAAACTGCAGCAAACCTAATACTGTTGTCATTTGATTATATTAACATTATATACTTTGTAATTACTGCTAAATGCAAAACTTATGGAGAAATAAAGGAAGTTCCCACTAGTTGCACAAGTGGCATTTGTTTACTTACTATTTGTAGCCTCTCCCTTTCTCTTTTTTTCTTAAAAATATATCCATTTTTAACAAAGAAAAATAATTGTGCATCCTTTAAGTTTATTATGTGGCTTTGTTATAGTGTTTAATGGTGGGCTATTGATTTGATGTATATGTAAACAATAATTTGACATTATGGTACATGTCTTTTATAATAGTTTCAATGCTTTATTTTTATGTAATATTTATTTTTACACAAAAAATAATATGCATCTTTAAAAAAAATGTTTGTAGTTATTACTTTATTTGATTATTCTAACTCTGTCTTTTTTTAGTTTGGTGTATTCTTTGTTATTCATAATAACTTAGAGAGAGTAGATTTAGGTGATATTAATCAGTAACAAGATGAAATAAGCTTAGAAATAGATTTTTAGATGAACAAGTTATTAAATGTAGAGTTTGATATTCTTCCTTTTGTAAGGAATATAGCTAACCAAACAAGCTATAAACTAAGGATTCAGTAATTTGAAGAAAATTTTAAATTAAATTTAGAGACAAAACAAGTCAGATACTTATCTGTAATGGGTTAGTGGAAATTCTATTTGTTATTTTACGTCTTGACTTGTGTGCCTAACATATCTCAATATCTGAAATAGAGAGTTAAGAGTTTTAACTTAAAAGGCAAAACTATTTATTGTTATTTACATGTAAATTGCCTATTGCTGCCTTGAAGAGTATTACAGTGTTTTTGTGTTTGTTTCATTTGTACAGAAAGATTGTGACTGGTACATGTTATAAACAGTAACCAATGATACATATTCTTTATTTCACTTTAGTATTTTCTAGGTGCATGTGACATAATATTTGAGATTTTCTTCTTGTATTAAGGTCACATTTATACACATTCATCTAACTTGGAGTATCAGTTTAAATAGAGTTTGTTTTAAAGATATATCTAAACATGTCATTAACATTGTATTTCATAAACAGTTCACTTAAACTATGTTGTGTTTGTTTTATGCAGTGGTGTTTGAAGGGTGATTGTCTGAAATGTTTAGTACCTTCAGTAATAGGTAGTTTTTTGTATGGGATAAATAGTTGTCAACTGTGTACTGTATTCCCTTGTCCTTTAACTGATGATTTAAGTAGTGTATTCACATTGAAACAAAGGGGGAAATGGGCAACAGCTTCTTTACACAAATAGAAGAAATCTACTGAGAAGGGTTTAAATATAGAAGGCTAAGGCGATAACATTTTGGAAGTCATTCATTATGAAGTCAGAAGAAGAGTTGGTTTTATAAGATGTGTGGTGGGAATGTGTTGAGTTGGATGTGAATCATTCTGGTAGTAAAATTTCATTGATTGTGTATGTAGTTCTGGTGGCATTGCATGTTGATCATTGTCAGTCAAATCAAAATATGTCACAAGTGCATCATCAGACATCTTATAAGACCAAATGTAAAGAATTGATATTCTGAAGTAAAGATGAAAAATTTCCAAGATGTCATCACCATATTCTTCTTGATTTAATTCCTTTTCAGTAAGATTCTGCTGTCTGTATTCTCTTGTCTTTTATAGTGTGCTTCATAACAGATGCAAAACAGGAGATACTGATAAACCTGTAGCTATCTATAAAAAGGTGACATAAAGTAAACAAAGTCTTTAAATGCACTGTAACCTTATTACACTCAAATTATTAAGAAGCCTTGATATTTAAACTGCTTCAGCGAAAATTGAATACTAGACCCAAAGGGAATTTTTTACCAGTAGAACTGGTAATAAAACATGGAGATTGAAGTTACCTCTTAGCTGCAAGATTGTTGTTTCTCAGCTAAAAGTGAAGATTGAACTTATGCAGGTTTAAATAGCCTCTATATGTAAAACTGGTAGAATAGGCTTTAGGTCAAAACCAGTTATAATTTCTGTGTCGCTTACAAATACATACAAATAACATTATCTTTGAATATATGTATAGTTTACGTGTTCCTACATATAATGAGAAATTCATGTTTTGACACACAATCTGGACAATAAAGTATCATTTGCATGAATGTCTGTGTAGTTAATACATATACATAGCTGTAAGTTAATTATTACTTTTTTTTTTTCAGGTCTTCTTAACTCTGAAGAATTGCTACAAAGAGCTGCATGTTACTTCTGGATGGCTTTTGTCATTTGTATATCTCTCTCTCTCTCAGCCTGAGATCTCTCCAGTGATTCTTTCCTATGTTAAATTGCATTGCAAGAAGTAGTAAACAAGACTCTTATTAGTATGCCTTTTAAAACTAATTTAATTGGCAAATGAAAAAAAAAAATGATTTCATCAAACAATGTCCAAAGAAAAGGAAAAATGAAATATTGTATAATTTAATTACTGTCTGGAAAATATAATACAAAAATGTGTGCTTGCATGAACAGAGTGTACTTGTAGATAGTGAACAGGGAATGAGACACAAGGAAGATACATCTTTGAAAGAAGCAAGCTTTATTACTTTTATGATTGAATTGACTTATTATTGATCATCAATAAATATAATAACACTGGAACACTTTAGCTAAGCAATGTTTCACTGTGAAAGTGAGAAAACCATTTCAGTTTCATCTTTATGGGACAAAAGATAAACCTAAGGGTCCTGTTTTGGAAAGTAAAAAGAGAACGGGTATTATTGGGAATTTTCTGGGCAACTTTGAATTTTTGAGGAGTCCTTTACCAATTCAACAACATCACTACAAAGATAAAATTGTTATGTGGCTGCAGATACATTGTTGAATGGGAAATTAGTAGATTTTCATTTTAGTTCCTATGAACACCAACATGGCTGAAAGTGAAATTGATCCGGATTATGTTGAAGCTTCTTGTAAGTAGATGCATTTGGTTATCAGTAATATCCAGTTTCTTTACCTTGTTTTTGTTTTCTATATTTCTACTGATAATATTGGGCTCTCTTTAAATAAATTTTTGATTATTTGTGGAATGAAAAAGAACTTATTTATTAAAGACCATCTTAATATGAATGTAACACATATTTGTATTTATTAAATGAACATGTGTACAAAATATATGATGTTTTGTTAAATGGAGAACTAAAATAAGTACATTGTCATTTTGAAAACTAAAGGAATTTGTACAGAAATTGAAGGTAGTAATCCTAAAAAAAACATTTTAGAATTTTTTAAGTGTATGCTATTTTCTAATTGATGAAACTTTGAACCAAACCCTGACCCTAAGTAGAGCTGATTGATTAATGGAATTTGTTAATTGATTAATCGCATACATTGCCTTTTACTCGATTTAATCTAAGTTACATGAAAAAAATAATTTTATAAATCATCTCCAGCTCTCTAACAACAACAAAGCCAGTACTGCATACAGCTCTGCAGTTTTAATATAGTGTATTTTAAATAAATTATATTACCAGTCATTACACCAAATAACTGTCTGTTTTGTTTTAATAATGTGTTGCTATAATGAAATTATCTTACAAGTTCATGTTTTTGGAATTATGCTGTGTAAACAAGAATGTACTGAATACTCAAGTTCATTTAATAGTTATATATTGACAGTTACAGCTCAAAACTATAATTAGTTTATTGAATATATTAGGAAACCAAAAACAAATTAGGATTATCATTTCTCCATACAAAGAAAATAATTCTAATTTTAAACATTGCAGTTTTGTATGTTAAAAAACTCATGGTGGTGTTGGCATGGTGTTGTTCACTAAGGTTATAAATCAATGTTGGCTTACATAACATCATTGGACTATTACTAGATCACAGCATGAGATTAATTGTGTGTCAAGTGCTTACTAATATACTGTATTTACATTATTTTACATTTAAAATTAAATATTTATTTTTTAACAGTTGGTTCTAACTTAGCAATAGCATGCTACTTGTGTAGTTAACACTAATGAAATTGCAAGATATGAAGAAAAATGATTATCGATGTTGGACTCAAACTCTGATTCTTATCACTATGTATAATGATATCTTGCTATAAATAGCAAGTTTGTAATTATGATGAGTAAATATACTTATATGTAGTTCATGGAGAAACCACATATTTTCCTGCATCTGTTGTGATCTGCTCTGAGGACAGTGTCAGGTGGGGAGTTTGGATGGGGCAGTACATTTGTTAAAAGACTAGTCCTACCACTGAATTGGGTTAATATTCTTGAATCCATAGATGGAGATTGACCTTTGAGTCATGCTAGTAATGCAATTGAACTATGAAATGTTGAGAAAAGTCCTTGGAAGAAACTTTGATGATCATGCCATTAGTCATATGCTTGTCTCAAAGATTAAACTATGCATGTCTGAGTACATGCCGAGATAAGGAGAGACGACAAACAGCTCATTATCCAGTTGTTCCTTAGAAAAGATGCTGATAAAAACTGTCTCGATAATTATAATCATATGAGTCCTACATCCATGGTGGAAAAAGTTTTTGAAAGTCTGATGAAAGATGCTTTGCAAAGTCATTTAACAAGGTTTAAATTTTTTTGGATAGTCAACATGGTTTCAATAGTGGAAAATCTTGTTTACTAATCAGACATTCTTTGGAGTAGTTACTCCTTATGTAGATGAGGGAAAGGGTGTGGATTTGGTGCATTTGGATTTTCAAAAACCATTTGACAAGGTGCTGGGTAAAAAGCTTGTTAAAAAATTACTTTTTAGGTTTGTGGCATAAATTAGCTCATTGGATGAAAAAATGGCTGGACGGAAGAAAGCAAAAGGTTGTTATAAATATAGTTCAGTCAAATTAGATTACTGTCATAGGTCCTCAGGGCACAGTGTTAGGATCTTTACTCTTTTTTTGATTTAAATTTATGACAGATAGCTAAAGCAATGGTTAATAAAGTACTTGAATTTGCTGATGATGTCAAATTCTTTGGTGTTGCAAACTTTGAGGTGGATCCCGCTGCTTTACAAAAGGATTTAGATTATTTGGTGAGTTGGGTGAATAAATGGCAGACAGCTTTTAATTATATTAAAAACAAGGTAATGCATGTGTATTATCTTAATTTAAATTATAAGTATAATTTTGATCTGAAAACCTTAATGTTTTTGCAGAATAAAAGGATCTTTGTGTTCTGGTTTAGTCTTAAGCTATCCAAGCAGTTTGCTGTTGTTAGGGGCAAGACAAATAGGATTTTAGGTTGTAAGTACAGAAATATTGAATATAGCTAAAGAATGTATACTTTCATTGTATAAGTCACTGGTTAGGCCTCATTTGGAGTGTTGGGCTCAGTCTTAGGCTCTTTACCTTAGGAAGAACATTGTATTATTGGAAAGGATTCGGAGGAGAGTTACTAGGATGATACATGGGATGAAAAGGTTGTCATATGAGGAGAAATGAAGATTTCTGAATTTGTTTTATGTTGAAAAAAGAAGAATTAGTAATGATCTCATTGATGTGTTTAAGATTGTTAATGAAACTGCTAGTCATTTTTCATAATTAATGGAGAGAATGGAAGAACTGGGGGACCCAGATTTATATAAATTTTGTCAGAATAGGTGACTTCAGCTAAAACAGTTATATTTTTCTAATAGGGCAGTTGGTCTTTAGAATGGGTTGCTTTCAGATGTGGTAGATGTAGTAAATTTAAATGGAATGCTTGATAAATGTTTAGATGATAAGGGCTGGCTTTGAGTTTTTCATTTATTTTATTACGTGCATGCAGCAGCTTATATTGACTAATAAATTCAATGTTGTCTTTAAATTTTATACTTAAAGTAAGTGGGCCTGCTGTAGTGAACACGGTTACAGTTTAATTCTTTCTGCCCTGAAGTTGCCTATTGGGCACTCGTAGCAGCAGCGTTCATTTGCCTCAATAAATAGGGCAATACAAGTTAAGTCTTATGAAGCACATATATTCATAGAGAATACTGTATAAAGACTTTACCAGTGTTGCCTGTTCACATGAGACTGTGCTAGATGATCTAATGTTGCAGGGAATTTGTTTCAAAGATCTTTTCTACCACTACTATTCTTATGAGTGGATATTTGTTATGTTCTTACACAATTGTTTTGAAGCTGTTTTGGTATGTGGACCACCATGCAGTAAACTAAGGAACTTACTATTTTTTAAACACTCACTTTTAACTTCTAAGCTACATAAGGTAGAATTTAGTCCTCTTTCACGTGAGATACTTTCCATGTATACAAAGTTACATATATTTCTTCTTCAACCAAATTTTTAAGGTCTAAGATTTTGGATTTATAATGGGATGTATGATTGAACATCCTTTTTGTAGGTACACAACCTTTCTGTGGAACACAAATTGTGAACCTCAGCTCTAATAAATATTTAGTTTTATGAGAATTCTTTTACTTTGTTCCTGTGATCTTGAGGTTTAGAAATGCTAGTTATTGATATTTTTTGTATTCACTAGTGAACTCATTACTCCCCCTATAATCTTACACCTATCATTACTGTCATCTCCATGACACGTGATCAATAATGGTCACTCTTTCAAATCTCATTCTCAACCTGATGATAACCTAAGGAGGTTGAAATGTTATTTGTTTTGTGCTTTTGAAATATAAGTTTTCTATACCCATATCAGCTGTCTCTACTATATATATATTTACTTCAAGTGGGTTCCTTGTCATCATAGACAAATTGTGAACCTCTGCTCTAATAAATATTTAGTTTTATCAGAATTATTTTATTTTGTACAATCAAGTTATTATATCCTGTAATTGTAAAACATGCACATAATTTATTAAAACTATTTGACTGGTTGATTATTCATGCTTCCAGTGACCTATCCTCTCACAAGTTCACATCATTCTCTTGTTATCATGGTTAATAGCCTATACAATCATCTAAGTCTAATTATTGATTAGCAATTCATTTTTAGTTTCTATCCTAAATTTTAGCTGATAATCAGTTGCTGTCTTCAGGGAATCCCTGAGCAGAACTGTTTGCTGTTAGTAATGGCCAGAAATCAATTCTGCATCTTTTTGACTAAAGTCTGGTTCATTATTCACAATATGGGGGTTATATGTAATTAGAAGATTACTAACTATGATTATCTTTCATCAAAGTTGTTGATCATTATATTTTATTATAATAATAATAATACAATTAACCTATAAATCCTATTAATTTTTTTCTAGCTGCATTTGTTTTAAGACGTCAGAGCACCCAGCATAAACTGATAGAAACATTTTTCCTGACTCCAGTTCTTTGTAAGCATTGTAAGTATTATTTTCATAAAAATTTGATTATTTCTGGACTTCATTGTAAGAGGTAATCATTTGCTAAATTGGGAGCGTGTGAAAGATCTAAGATATGAAAAAAAAAATCTTTTTGACTGGATAAGTATGTGCCAGCCTTTTGTAAAGGGAAAGATATATGTATATGCAGTGAAGTTAAATTATTTGAAACCAAAGGACACACTATTTCAAAAAAGAAGGTCTTTATTGATCTCAATAGAAATGGACAGCTATGAAACAATCTGCACACAGTAACGATTCCTTGCACATCTGACTTTGAGGTTTTGCACGTCACTAGCCTTAAATCATCTCCCATCTAATTCACGTGTCTTGACATGGACTGTGCTAGTACATGATGTGATCATCATGTGGCAATAGCCCTCCACCAATAGGAGTATGACACATCCTCCATATGCAGTAGATCCACATAATCATTTCCATTCAAAATTAACTTAATTTTTATTCTCAGCACTGTCTTTAATGGATGTGTTTCTTAGACTTAAACAATTTCATGAGGTTTGTACTAACTTTTAACTTTCTTTTGCTTAAGCCCAGATTCTTCTTGTTTCTAGTCTTACAGTTTGTTTGAATTTTAAATTTAAAGATACAATAACAAAAAACTTAAGCTTTTATATTTTTCTGGATACTTACTTGTCGGTAGTTAGTCAACATGAACTCTCAAGCATTTGTTACCTCCTCCCAAGGTTCAGACAATGTTACTGTCACTGCTCCTGCTATGTCTGTGGCCACTGAAGGCTCATTGACTGTGGAAGATGTTACCATCATAGTTTGTGTTATGCAATCTTTGCTGCTTTCCTTGTCTTGTCTTCCTGTCCCTGGGTGTGCTGTGTGTTCTGTTTTTTTTAACATGATAACCAGGACAACGATGACTTTGATCAGCTTTTTCCAACTTCTGATATTGCCATAATCTCCTCTTTCCTCCTTCAAATATATCTGTAGATTTTATTAATCAGGCTTGTACCTTGCTTTTCCTTTCTGCCTTGTTCTTTGGTTCTTCTTATTCCTCGCTACATGACTCTTATTGGTGAGGATTATTTTCTCTTTCTTTCTTCACCAAACTCATGTGTCCATGTTGGCATGTTCCTAGAACAGCTTAATTCCAATCTCAAATGCTTCATCCTTCTTGACTCCAGAATTCCTTTGGCATGGCTTATGGCTGTCCTCCATGCACCTTCCTAGAATCTGTATCCCTAGAGTCCCTTTTACCTGCTTGGAGTACTGACCCCCCTACCCCCCTGACTGTAGTTTTTACATCTAATGCACAATTTTCCAATCTTTCCTTCTTCTTACCTATCTCCTTTGTTACCTGTCCTTTCTTTTTCTCCTGGCTGAAGCCTTACACCATAATATTGATAATTGTTTATGTGGATCTAAATTTGATCCTCTTCAGTGCCTTGGACAGGATTTTGTCTTCAGCCTTGTCCCTTCTTACATGGTTACTATGTTATTGGGACCTTCTAGGATTTGATGTTCTTTTCTTTACCATCAGTTCTCCCCATTCTTACTTTCATGACTTATATCTGGCTCTTTTCCTTCACCTTTTTTTTTAACATCTTGGAGACTCAAGCAGAGGCTACTTGATACCAATCTTTGCTTACTTTCTTGGTTTCTTGTCTCCCTTATCATTATGAGGTCAGACCTGATTCTCAATTCCTATGTAATTCTCAATATATGTAATCCCCTAAATGTGCACTGAGTTAGAGGTAGCAGAAAGTGTTAAGCTCATTTGCCATGATTTTAATGATTCTACTGTTGAAATGGGGTTTCCTCAAAATCAATAAGATGGTATATTTATATATCGATGTCCATTCAAGACCATATCTTCCATGGACTATCATGGTAAAAGCCAGACTGGGGGAGTGCCTACCCACTTCCCTTGCTCATGCATGGTGGTTTTTCAAAATATGTTGAATAGTAACCCATTGCCCTTCGCAGGTTCTTCCAGTAAATAACCTTTGCACTAGTTATGCCCCATCAGGTCCACTGGGGTGGTCAACATGGAGTGTTTCTCAGTGGTTGTACAGTCCCTCTGGAGAGAGAGTAACTGGGCAGCACAATGCTGTGGGAAGTAGGGCAAAGGTGTCTTATGTGTAGCACTGGTCACCCCCTGTTGTATGGTATGCCAATTTACTTATAGTTTTGACCAATCAGGTTGAGTAAAGTGCTCTCTTTAGGAGGCAGGAAGTGACCTTAGTCCCCATTCTTATATGTATGGTAAGTTGTACAACAAAACACGTACCAAACCATATGGTCTGGTCATTGCTCTATCCACACTAAACCTCATGTTCATCCAACCTGTTGTGTGCAAGTGCTCAGTTGGTCATGTATTCTTCTGCTCATTCCTGTGAAACATTGGCTTATTTTGCCTTCCTCCTTTCATACTTCCATCTGGGCAAAAAGTATATCCAGCCTGAAAAGTATGCAATCTCCCACAAGTGTTGCCCCTCTAGTAAGCTCTTGCTATTGGATGCCATGCTTCACTGGCTTTTCCCTTCATATGCCTAACCTGTAGGGAGCTCATCTAGGTTTTCTCTTTTGCACCAGCCCCTCCACTGCATCAATATAGGATTCTAGCTACTTTCAGCACAGAAGTAAGTGAATTATTTTGGAAATTAACATTTTCCTCTCCTGTAAATGTATTTCCTATAGACACCTCTCTTCACACCTTCCTACCTTTCCTCTTCACTACCAATACACACTATTCTTGCTTCATCTAAGAATGAAGTTAATTTTTGAGCACAATTGCTTATGAAGATCTAGTGTACAGGGAAGATGTAATACTCTGCTATTGGTGAAGGGCTATTGCTGCAAGATGATTACATCATGTACTTGTGCATTATTTGTCAAAACACGACTTAAGTAGAAGATACTTCAAAGCTAGTGACATGCAAAACCTCAAAATAAAGATGCATAAGAAGTAACTACTGTGTTTAGAGAGGTAAGTATCTATTGGACATACATTTTCAGGTAAGGAAAATGTTAGCATTGTGCAGCAGCGTATTTAGGAAATCACATCTCAAACCAATCCAGAACGATGCTCACATCTGAACTGGTTATAAAAGAGAACCTCTGATCTCAAAAGCCACTGCAGCAAACCTAGTCATATCTCCCATTACTGCTAACAGGATTTGAAGTTGATAAAGGCTTACATTCACAACTTGAAATCAGTGGATGTTTTCAGGAGAATGTTTGCCAGAGAAATTGGAAATATAATACAAAGTTAATTCCTTTGTAGATACTCCTGTGTGCCTTTAGGTTTTCTTGAAACTTATGGAAAGTTGCAAAGATAATTCTAACAAAATTGTCATGGATATTCTCCAACAAAACCTGATTTTGTGGAATATCACTGCAATACCATTGTTAAAAAGCAGGAGAAGCAATTAAGGTGTGGGGACTTATGAAAAAAGTTAAATGATTTTCTAAATATTAAAAAAATGGATTCCAGCAATTTTTGTAACTTGGAAACACTTAACTCTGTTAGACTTGGGTGCATCGATTCAATACACCTGTTGTATGATTTGTTTAATTGAATTGCAAAAAACTATGATGAAATAGTTTGTTTCAGACTTCAGAATTACTTTTTACAGATTATTATGTAGCTTTTGCAAATAAATATTTTATTTATATACATGATATTTATAGGAATTTGCAGCTTTGAAAATCCAAGAAGATTTCATCATAATGTTTTCTTAAGAAACAATTAAGTGTGCTTACCTTTTTTGTAGATTTCAATTACTGATTTCTGTTTTCCCTACATTCTTTTAAAACTTCCTATAAAGTTATTTTACAGAACTATAAATTGTATCTTTGTTTGATTTGACACACAATACATGCAGTTTTACTGTTTTCGATAACTTTTTTACCATGCCAAAATTATAATCAAGCTTTTTGGAAATTCTTAATCAAAATATTTTATCTCATAACTTTAAAACCCATTTTATATTTATATAT
>NW_013665755.1:29128-48698 GCF_000517525.1 Limulus polyphemus
ACAATATATTATTGTTCGTATACTTTACTTACTAATAATATAAGTATTGTAGTACTTATACTAATAATTATCTCATACTAAACCTAACTTATTATTATATATATATATATATATATATATATATATATACATTTTTATGTTTCTTTTCATGATTTTTTTTGCCCATTCTAAGAGTTGCTTTTACTGATATGACCTAATGCAAACAGGGTAACCTTAACTTTGAAACAAGAATGATACTTTCTAGTGCAAAGTGATTTAATTAAGCCTATCTCAGTGTGTTCCACTAAAATCTTTTTCTTTCTATCGTTCTTCAACATCATAATTTAACTGAAGTATAAAATAATAAATCAAGCTTTTTGCCAGCTTCATAAAAAATCAGTACTGTAATTATAGCAGAAGTCATTCTCAAACACTATTAAAGAGATAAGCTTTTATCATTTTGTTTCAACCACTGTCCAAGTCTTCATTGAACTGAAAATCTTATCAACTTTTTCAGTTGTAAAGAATGGGAAATGTTCTTTCATGATTTGTTTAGATCTGTAGACTATGACTTCTCAAAGCAGAGATATAAGCAATTATATCACACCATGACAACCGAGGTTGAGAAACAGTGGTTGGCTAAAAATTGATAAAACTACACTTGCATTCAAGTTACAAGAACAAATTAGCACTATTTTGTTCAAAACTACTATTGTGACTTTCCTTCTAGAGGTGTATCATGCCCAGAAAAAATTCTGGAAAGTCATGAATATCAATGATTACTTTTGGAGCATGCTGAAATTAACTCAAAATCAACATTTGCAAGATTGTTTTAAATTTTTATGTATAAAATTTAATTAATACCATATATGTCTGAAAATAATGTGCTCCAAAATATAATGCTCACCCAAATTTGAAAGGTTAAATTGTAGAAAATTTGTGTTTTTACACATCAGTTGTACAAAATGTATTGAATAGTTTCTAAATATAGTAAACAACTATCAATGTATTAAACAATTTTGGAAATCTTTCATTAAAATTTTACAAAATGTATTGAAAAGTTTATTCATGGTAATACACTAAGATAATCATTCATCTTCGCATTAATCTTCATCATCACTAGAATTGTTGCTACCATCTCATTCATCGGATTTGCTTCCTTGAACCTTTGCTTCATCCTCCTTTGATTCCCACAGCATGTCATCATCCATTGGATTGGATATGCAACATTTTTTTAAATCTTTAATGATGTGTTAATGATTTTCAGTGGTAGATTCTAATAAAATACCTAGCAAAATTGAACGTGCACAAATATAATGCACAGTTCATTTTTTGGGAGGTATTTGGAGAAAAAATAGTGCACATATTTGTGCAAATATGGTAAAAAAAATTTGTATTTAGTTTGAACTGTGAAGTTTTTTGTTTTTGAATGGGAGTGAAAAAGAAATACAAATTTGTTTTCTGTATTTTCTTAATTTAATGGTGCAATTTTTTCCTTGAGGTGGACTGCTTCTGTCATAAATGGAAAAACAGATTTCAAATAGTTTTCATATTTATTCTATCATTAATATGGCATGCGACTTTCTTTAGTCTTAGCCATTGTTTACTTATGTATATTCTTTTGAAATCCTCATTCATCAGTATATTATAATCATATTTTAATTTTTCTGGAAACTATACTATTATACTGCTAATTGTTGCACTGTGGGCATGCATGCCTGTTTGTCTAGTTGTACACCTATTATCATTGTTGCTTAATGTAACTATTATTTTGTTAAATGAACATTTACGTTGCATTTCATCAGATTTTTTAACAAGCATGAATTTATTATATTTAGTGTTAGTGTCAGACTTTCAGAATAAATATCAGAAATAATGGATATACATAAAATGGGCTTATACTTTATGGTCAGAGTAAAAGGAGTTTATTTTTGTAATTTTACTGATTTGAGAATAAATAAAAGTCTGATATACTTTAGGTGAAGATTATATCTGGGGAACTGGAAAAATTGGAATAAAATGTGAAGGTAAGCTAGCCATTTTCACGAAAATTAATCTGGGTGTATATTTACAAAATAATTATTGGAGAAATTGCTGTGTGACTGAAAGACAGTTAAGGTAAAAAAAATGATGATTTCTTTAGTGCCCCATATATTTTATTGTTTTGTAAGAACTACTGTGTTGTTATTGAATGTAGTTATTGAATACAGAATAATTGTTGTTTAAAACTAAAGTAAAGAGGGGTAAGTAAATGGGAAAATTTTAGAATACAAGTGTAGATAAACACAATAAAAGATTTCTTTAGGTAAAATTAAGGCAGCATTATACTTGTATTTTTTATTTTTGAAATTAAGTTGCTTATGATTAAGTTATAGCTAACAATTTATAATTTTTTTCACACCCTTCATTAAGAGTGTCAAGGAGTGATTGTTCAGAGTTTCAGTGCTTTTTTTTCTGAATGCCTGCTGTATGGTAAGTATGTGTTATTAAGGAAAAGATATAACACCAATAAATACAGCTCAGATATTTTCATTTAATTAATCTTGACCTTCTTCATGAAACATTTTCAGAAATGACTAGATACTGGATACATGAAATCTAAAGACAAACCACTATAAAAAAAAACTTTTCTTTATGCAACACATACATATCAGTTCTAATTTTTAGTTGTATTTAATCAAAAGTATTTTCACAGTGGATGTTACCAATATATTTGTATAAATGAAAGTACCTGTATCCAAATAAATGACATCCATGAAATCATCTGTTTGATTAGTCGTATACAAGTTCTAATCAATAAGATTATGAAAACCATGTTTAACTTCAGATTAGTACTTCCTGTGGGCTTAAATGCCCAGTTTGAGAACAAAAAGGATGAGGTTTACTATGATGTATACTTAACATAAATGTTTGTCTGAAAAATTGAGACTGAGTAGTGTATCTAACTTTGTATCTCGTGTGGAGACGAGACAATAAAATATTTTGTCTGACTTGTGCTAGACATATATAAATAATAGTAGCAGTATGTTGGTATAAAGAAATAAAAAGGTTCACTTCTAATATGATACCTTACTTCTGCTCACATAATAGCTTTTCTTGTTCAGTATTGCTCTTTGTATGTGCTTTGATACTCACACCTATCCCTATGTGTTTACACGTGATACAGCTGAGCTGTTGTATGCAATAGGAGTGCAATGCACTCCCTCTGTACTATAGAGCAAAATTTTCACTTCTCAATTTGGCATATTAGAATGCAGTCGTATCTAATTTTCTCTTGTGTTTGCTTAAATGTTTTTTTTCTGCAGATTTTCATTGTTTTCAGCTTATTAATTTTTCTTCTCTATATTAACTGGATACTGTAGGTTTATCTGAAAATTCCCACTTTCAGTTTGAATTATAAATGCACAATTTCATGTTTCAACAACTAATACTATTGTTACTATTGCCATTGCACCTCAACCTGCTGTTTTTAAGACTTCGAGCTCCACTCTTTCTGCTTAGGAGGTTTCAGCCTTAGTTCGCTTTCAGTTGGAGTCCATCATGTGGCCTACTGTGTCTTCTGACCCAAGACCAGACATACCATTTCCTGGGGAACCTGGTGAGGATAACGAGGATTTGAATTGTCTGTTCCCACCTCCTTTCTTCACCGTGCAATCCCATCACACCTGTGGATGCTCTGAGACCTTCTTCTGTTTTCTTTGATATGGTGTCTTAGGTATGTTACCTATTGTCTGTATTCCCTGTGTCTTATGATTCTTCTCCTTCCCTCCTGCATGCCTCTTCTTAGATTACCTTGTTTTCCTGCCCTCTCCAGTTTCCAGTACAATTACATTCTGGGATCAACATGCCTATGCATTAGCATACCATAATTTGAAATTTCCTTCTCTAGACTCTCAGAAGTTAAGATTATCTGATTCAGGTATGAGGATCTGACCCTGATATTACTGTGAGGCTAATTTTCCCATCTCCAGTTGACCCTCATCACTCCTCTATCCATCTCCTATCTGATGCTATCCACCATTCCCCTGAGGATATTTTGGCAGAATGTTGGTGCACTTGTCTTCCTCTACCCATTCCCTACAAACTTGGCTCCTCTGTTGTTGTGATCTCTTGGGTAGGGATGTGCTTTTATCTCATGTGCACCTGCCCACTTCTTATTTGCATGACCTTCGTATGGCTCCATTTTTACCCCAGTCAGTCTATAGAGATCTTCTTGGCTCGTTGGAGCCCTTTCTGCCTTGATCTCTAATCTTTTTGTAGCCTTCACCTTTCCCCATTCCTGTATCTTGCCATCTTCCTTCTCCCTTGCCCGTTCATCTCTCCTGGGTCTCTCGCTGCCAACAGTATCAGTAACTATATCATCAATTCTGGCACAGTTGGAGCATGTTTGGCCATTTTTGTTAATCTATGGACCACTTTCACCATGGATCATTGGGTGTTTCATGTGTTAACTAACAGTTTCTATCTTTGTTTTCTAACCCCACTTCCATTATCACCACATCTCATTTCCTTCCCTCATTTTCAGGATCTACTTTCCTGTCAGCATCTATCTGAATCAATTTGGGATCTTCACAAGGACGCTATCGAATTCATCAGTCACTCTTCTCTAGGGTTCTCTTTCTGGTTGTTCATAGGTCCCAAGAAGACAGGGAACTGGCATCCTGTTATAAATCTCTTCAGTCTCAACTGTTTCACATGGACCTTCCTTGTTTCACCATGGAATCCTTCCTTACTCTTTGGTGGGCATTTATACCAGATCAGATAACAAAGGGAGACATCTCTAATGCTTACCCTCACATTCCTATTTCCCCTAACATTCAGACATTACCTTTGTTTTGTCCACAAAGGTCGAATATGTCAATTCTGTGCTTGCTCTTCTGCTTGGCCTGGCTTCCGCACCCTACGTATTCTGTTTGGCGTTCAGGGCCTTTGCTTGTCCTCTTCATTCTCACAGTCCATTGCAATGAATATTTCACATGCACACACATTTAATTCTCCAAAAGGCTGCTTATGTGGGTTGGCTAGTCAATTTGGAGAAGTCCTTTCTCATCCTGACCCAATACCTCATCCATTTGGGAGTGTCCTTCAATCATCATTTTCTCTCACTGCACATGAGGTTCTATCTCTTTTGGGGAGTTAAGCTTCTATGGAAGCCCTCATTCTTTTGGGTCATGCTCACATGCTTGCTCTTAAGTGGGTGTTGCATGATGAATTGAATCTTCTCAAAATCTCCTGGAATCTGTTGTGCTCTCTCTCTCACACTCCATGTCGATATAACCAGGTGACATGACAGTGACAGCACCATAGCTGGCATTTCTCTTCTGCCTCCTTGTCCTCTAAGTTGCATCTTTTTACAGACACTTCTTTAATGGGTTGGGGGTCGTTTATGGATTTCCAGTGGATTCCAGGTCATTGGATGAATCAGCTCTGCACATAAGTCTTCTGGGGCTATTTGCCAATTGTTTAGTTTTGGTCATTTCCCACCTTTGGTATGAGGCAAATTGGTCATGATCTATTCTGATAATTCAACCATTGTCTTTTACATCAATCAACAAGGGGCACCCGTTCATGTTCCTTTCATTTTCAAATGTTGAAACTCCTCTTTTGGGCCCATTTATATCACATATACCTACTGGCATATCATATCCTGGATGCTCTGGATCTTGTTCTTGATTGCTTGTCTTGTGCCATCAAGATTCTCCACACATATATCCTCAGGTGTTTAGGTGGTTGTGCACCTAGTAGGGTACTCCACTTCTGGATGCATTTGCCACCCACCTCATTTCCAAACTACCCCTCTTTTGGTACCTGGTTCCACATCCTTTTTGCTCTGGCAATAGATGCTTGCAATCAGGATTGGTCCAACCTTTACCTTATGTCTATTCTCCTACCTGCCTCCTACCCTGGGGTTTTATCCCTTTTCCAAACCACTCTGTGTTGAGTTCTTCTCATTGCCCCTTTTTGGCCTCCCCAATTGCGGTTTCCAGTCATCCCTTCTGTTACCACTTCCACCAATTCCCTTCACTGGTAACCTCAGTCATCTGTGTGTCATCCTGTCATCGTCACACTCCAACTTCACGCATGGTATTTGACTAGTCCCTTGTGAGGCAGTCTGTACTCTCCACATGTGTAGCATTCCATCTTTCCCAGTCAGTCTGTCCTTTGTCCTTCATGGCTTATCAGCACAAATGGCACATTTTATGCCATTGTTTTCTGCACTGTGGTTACCTCACTTCTTTTCCTAGTGTTCCTCACATTTCAGAATATTTTACCTGGATGTTTCACAATATATCTTCTGTGTCTACCATTGATGGTTATCAGACAGCTTTATCCAATACTGTCATGATATAAAAGACTGTTTCATTCAAATAGTATTGATTAATTTAGTTTTGTGAGTGAATGTTTTATTATTGATTAGTTTTTGTTGTAATAAGAGTTAAAAGCAGATGATTGTAGAAAGTTTTGTTAATAATTCATTGATGTTGAGAATATTGAATGTCACGTGCAGTATATTGATGTTGAAAATATAGAAGTTGGACAGACGATTAGGTAATAAAGATATAAATAGTGTGAGATGAGTGTGAAGCAGCAGACAGACAGAAGGAGACAGATGATAGCAAAGAGAATAAAGTTGGTGTGAAGTTAACTACTGTAGAAGTGATAAGCCTAACAATTGACATAGGCGTAACGTTTCATATGTTAGAGTGAACCTAACAGTAGAAAAGAAGATAAGAAAAATAATTTTATTCTATCAAAGTGTGGTTCTAAATTGAATCAACCTTTGACAGAAGGAACAGAGGATCTTCAAAACAAAGAAGACCAACAATTATGGTAACTCGCGCCACAATTGTAATTGAATCACAGAGAATACTAGTGTGATACAAATAGAGAAGATAGTTCAGCTTTTCAACTGAAATTCTAAAGTAATTGAATAGGCCTAAGTGAATATTTGACAAGAAGGAGAAAACTACATATATAGAATTTATGATATGTCCATAATAAATGTTGAAGAATTTATTGTACATACATTAACTTGTTCTGAATATATATATTATTTCGAGAACAAGTGAAGTGCGTGCTGTTTATTCATCGTTGAATTTATCGCTAACAGTCACAGACACCTACTGTAGAAGAATCCTAAGCCCAACAACAACATAGTATATACTTATACTAATAAGAAATATAACTAAAAGCCTTTATATTCTGACAATTGGTGAAGAATTATATTTTAAATTCTGACAAATACCTTCTGTTTTTCCCATTCCCATAGAGTTTTTTTCCTTTCCTGCCCTCTCCTTTTTGTTTCCCTCCTTTCCACCCTCTCCCTGGCTGCCTACTTCTGTCACCCATTGGAGGAGATCATCCAGGCTGGCATGTAGACCACACCACATACCTTCATCTCTTATTATCTTCATCATGTGGCTGTCTTCTCCTCCTTGGGATATTGAATACCCTCAATTGCCAATCTAAACACCTCAGTTCAACTGTGAGTTGGTAAGTCTTTTTCTATTTTTTATGTCCATTACATTGGCACATTTTACTCATTGGATCCTTCTCTGTGGTGAGTGGTGCCTGTCCAGGTATACTAATCCATAAATCTGCACTGTTCGGCCATTAAAGTCTATAATGCTCACTGTTGAGATAGGGTGTTTCACAAGACTGCTAGGAGTTTCCTCACGTGTTTTGCTTCATTATTAAAGTCTGTCCCAAACTGTACCAACTCCTGTACTATCATGAGTGAAGCAGTGTCTGGATTGCTACTCATCTCTCCAATGCTGGTTGAATAAATTGAGACCAGTCTGCTTTTAAAAATAGGGTTTCATGGTCACCCATTGCACTTTCTCCATTGTTGCATCCCCAGCTTCTAGCTACTGAGGTGGTAGATCATGAAGGCATCATCTTGGATATGCTCAATTCCATCCACTTGAGAGTAAGGTGGTGATGTTCTGTCAGTGTAGATGGTGTGAATCCACCTTCTACCTTGAAGTGAATGAAAAATTCCCCCTGCTGCCTAATTTTGGACTAGAGATGATCCACCACATACAGTTCACCCCTTATGCTTGGATTCCTCATCCTATCTCTGCTTCAGTGATGGTTCCCAGGTTGTCTAATGTTGGATTCAAGCAGGACCAGCTAACATAAGTCCTCATACATGTAGCTGGTAGTGACCTTCCTCTTACCATGGACTGGATTATAAATTCCCAATGTTGCCAGGTTTTGGACTGGAGTTGATCTACCACATTACATTCTCCCTTCCTACTGTCACCAGGATGTGGGGTTCCTGGGTGGCCTGGTGTTAATTATAAACTGGGTCTGCACCCGTATGCCTGGCTAGGATAAGGACAGAAGCTGTTTTCCCTTCTGCTTGGACGTGTGTCATTTCTGTCCAATTTAGGGACACACATCTCCACAATGGGCAAAGAGGAAAACTGCTACAGATGTGGTGTGGTTTCACACTCCATGGGCTCTATTTGGACACTTTGCTAAGGGTGTTTATCTACGTAAATTTTGAACTCGTCTCTCCACCAGTTCAGTGTGGTATTCTAGCTATTATGTGAGTGGAGGTAAGATATTGTGTGGGAAGTTATAATTTTCCTACACTGAAAATGTATTTCCAATGGATACTTGCCTCTTCTCACACTTCTCACCTGTTCTTCCAACTTTCAGTGCTTTGTTTTTGACTATCTTTAAATTAAAATTGGGTTCTACAGTATAGAGGGAGTTAGATGTGCCAGGAGGGTGTGTTGCACTCCTATTGGTGGAGGGTTGTCGCATACTTGTTTGCATGTTACAGTGCAGCTGTAACATTTGTAAACACGTAGGGGTAGATGGGAGTATTAAGGCTAGTGGTGAGTGAAAATTGCACATATAGAGGGGAGCAGTGAACAAGAAAAGCTATTATGTGAGAGGAGGTAAGTATTTATCAGAAATACATTTTCAGTGTAGGAAAATTATAACCTTAAAGACATGGTCATCAAGTGTAGGTTATTTATAATGTGTGCTTTTTCTAAAAATTGATGGGTTTATCTGAATGAACCATTATGCGTAAACCTTAAAAAAAAATTCCTTAAAAATTGAATTGTTAGAAGAATTATAAATAGAAAAAGAAAAGCTGAGATTTATGTAAGTTAAATGTTATTGGCTATGATCAGTAAGTTACATGGAGCATATGTTTAATCACTAAAAACATTAATTACAGTTGGTGTATGCTTTTTTGAAATTTTCAGGTTTTGTCTATTGGGGATGTTCCAATTTCAAAATAATCTAATATTAGTTAAGGTTCATCATACAAGTTTGAGTTCACTCGTTTGTGGATAGCAAAACCTGGAATATATTTTGTAAATGATGGAATTCTTTCAATTGCAAGAGACCATTGAGTGTGAATTTGAAAAGGTTTATCTCCATATAGTGTTGGCCTTGTGGTTAGGGCACTGTACTCGTAACCTGAGGGTTGCAGGTTTGAATCCCTATCATATCAAACATGCTCGCCCTTTCAGCCATGGGAGTGTTATAAAGTGATGGTCAGTCCCACTATTTGTTGGTAAAAGAGTAGCCCAAGAGTTGGCAGTGGATGGTGTTAACTAGCTGATTTCCTTCTAGTCTATCACTGCTAATTTCAGGACAGTGAGTGTAGATGGCCCTTGTGTAGCTTTGTTCAAAATTCAAAACAAACCAAACCATTCAGATAATGAGGCACATGTATATGGAGCATTGTGAGACAGTGGTACAGAAATTTTTAAATAACTTTATATAAATGATTAAGTAAGTTTGATACAGTTATTATTTAATATACTATATGTATGAAACATTAAGAACATTTCAAAGAGTACTTTTTTTTCTTTTTTTTTAAGTTTTGTGTCATTATTTGTATGTATGTGTGTGTGTGTGTTTATAAAACATTTATATTCTACTGTATTATTTATCAGCTTAATACTAACATACCCTGGATTGCTGTTATTTTGGTACACAATTTATGTTCAATACTATAGCAGTGAATACATTTTACCTGATAGGAATCATCAGTATAAACAAAACTGAAAAGTATTAAAAAAATAAACATGACTGGGAGTCACTGATGTAGTTCTTTCTTATTAAACTGAAACTTGTGGCATTATATGATTTTTTTTAGATTTAACAAAATAGAAATTAAATTGGCAACATCATTAAATATGACGTGATAATATATTTTTTGGCCCTTTGAAAGGTTAATGCAACTTTAATCCTGTGTGTACATGTGGAGGTCAAAGTGTGTATGTCACGACAATGTACAATTATTCAAAATTCAATAAAACAACTTTATCACGAATCTGTGTTGGTAAACTTGGCTTCAAAATGTAGTTAATAAATTAAATATTAATTTCTTAATTTCAAAGGGAAATATTTAAATAAATTCCCAATCTTCACTTTTATTTATAAGTTGACACTTATTTGATTCAAATTTTTCATTCAAACATTCTTTCTGCCCCTGTTTGAGCTTCTGAGTTTTAATACAAATTACAAACGTATAGTACATATATTGTGGAGACATAATCTAATTTTATAGTCTCGAATCATCTTAACTTACTTAATTCAAACCCATGCCACTCCCTTCTATCACATCCTATCTTTTGACTTTCAAAAATTACTGTCACTATTTATGAAGTAGAAAGAAGATATTTTAATTTACCAATAGCTCATTTTGAATTATTTGGAATAAAGACACAAAGCTACCATTACTGAGTTCACCCCAAACATAGTAAGGGGGATATTTTAACAAACTTGTAGCTTACTTAGAAAGCCAGTTAAATTTTGATAGTTATAGGACATTGTATTCTTTGTTCATGTTGTTATTTTGTATTCTAACTTGAATGTGTGAAATAAATAAAAATTCAGTAAACTACTAACAACAACAGTACCAAAAATTAGGGTTAACTTTTATTGAGATTTTGAGTTTAAAGAAATACAAGATCCACACTTAAATACTAAATTTCTTGTTTTATGTGTGTATTTCTTAATTATTGTTATAAAAGTAACTAAAATGTAAAAATTAAAACTTATTAGATTAGGAAAAAATAAGTTAAAAAGAAAATTAAATTGAAGTTCTCAGCAAGGTATGCATGCGAGCTGCATGTGTGCTATGTAATTCACAATTTTGTTTACTGTAACTTGAGTTATTCACTTGTTGGATGCTTTCTCATTTTTCATGTAGGTTTAGTGCTTAGACATGGTTCAAAGAGCAACAAAATTTTATAAGTAAATGAAAACAGGTGTAAACTGTTGTGATTTGAGGCTGTTTAGTATGAGTAATTTTCTTTTACAATCTGCAGCCATTTTTGAAAGAAAAAAAGGTAATTTAGATTTGTATTTTTGAGGTGATTACAGTGTCATTCAAATTGACCAACACCATATAGTGTTAGGGTAGAGAAAATAACACATAAAATGTTAAATTTTACTGAAAATAAAATTTTATATTCATTTAGGAAGTTCTAGAGGTTATGTAAGTGAACTATGAATGCTGTAAGATTAAAAAGTAATTTTTATTCTTAACATGAAAATCACCTTGCAGACTAAGACAGACTGGCTAAAGTAAATTCAGAAACAAATCTTTAGTAGAAATACTTTATTACAAATTCTGATTTTTATGTACAAGATACTTGTAATGCTTACTAAAAGCTTATGAAATTTCATGAAGATATGTTAAGTAAATTCAGAATTACAGGTTTTATAATATACTTTATATCCTTCAGTACAAGCTTGGTCTAATGGACCAATCCTGTACACGTAAGGTTAATTTGTCATGATTTTACATGTGTAACATTTTAGACAGTTGTTTAGAGCCAGTAAATATACGTTTCTGTTCTGCTTGTAAGTCATGCAGGCAGTATTGAAATGAAATAAATAAATATACACACACACATATATATATAATTTAATCGACTGTGAATTTTTCTTCTCACTAAAATTTCTTGTTTTAGTGAGGAGAAGAACATTCATAATTAATTTGTCAGCTAGTCTGTTGAATAATTTATTTTGACACTATAGTCATACGTTATCCAAATACCTAAATTATTTTAGGTTATTAGTGATGAGAATAAAAGACCTTTACCTCAAACCCTGAAATTATATCGGATAAATTTGTCTTGGAAAACATCATTTAATTTTCTGCAAGAAAGTCCAGTATTTTACAATTGCACAACTTGTATGTTTTTCCAATTTTTCTTTCATATAGTGTAATTGAATTAGAATGTTTGTGTATTCAAAAGATCATAAACTGTCTGATATAGTATACTTAGATTTGTAATAACAAAAGAAAAAAATCACATTTTATGTATTCCTAACATAAAATTAGGAGTTTCAAAATTACTTACAGCTAGTTTTCCATATAAATTTGTTTTGGCTTTTATATTATAAATTTCCTTTTATTGCCACTCAATTTTCAATAAATATGAGATATGAGTTATTGAGCAATGATTTTCTAAACATTTTGCATATTTACCCCAAGCTGTTGTTTCCTACAATTACCCCAAATGTAAATGTAAATTTCCACACATCTAGGAAAAGTCATTAATTTTTTTTATTTTTTTTTCAGTGTTAGTGGAAAGTTGGAAATTTTAGAGGTTGGGAAAATTTTTGTGTCAGAAAAAAATCAAAGAAATTTAAAATTTTATAAAGATGTTGAGAAGTAACCGAAAGGGTGTGATAGCTTCTTTGGCTAAGGCAGTTTTTTACTTAATAAATGACTTGAGATTTTATTATGTAACATAAAACTTTTATGACAGACTTTTTTATCACATTGTAGACTTAGTTTTATGTAGACTAAAGAAAGTATTGAAAAGAATTAGAAATCTGCAGCCCAGCTGTATCTTTGTAAGAACCTTAAATACCATTGGGAGTATATAGACGTAACCTAGAGTATATGACCTGTATAAATATGAAGTACACAGAACATAGATAGTTATATGCTGAGTTGTAAAAAACAAATTTGAAAGAATTGAGAACTTTAATAATATTAATATTTATTAAGAAAGAATTACACATTTCTTTTTCTGTTTGTAACTGATTGTTTCTTTGCACCAACAGTTGGGAACCACTAAGCTAGAAAAACTGAAAGATTTGTTTTCAGAACTGAGCCAACAGAAAGAATCTTGCACTTATGACTGAATTACCTGTAGCGTTTTCAGTTGTGTACTTCAGTGATCGTGTCCACTTTGTGATGAGATATTTCAGTCTTATGCCTTCTTTTAACCTATAAAACCAAGTGTACTTTATCTATCCAAATCCTTTAAGCCATATTAGTACCAGGGAATCATTTTCTGTGATACTCTTCATAGGTGATATGAAACTTTTTTTTCTTCTAAACACAAATTTAGATATTTACCTAATAACTGATCAGTGTTTATTGATGATATAAGAAAAAAAAATTAACATTCAGACAAATTTCAATACATCCTGGTTAAATTAACCAAATTTTCTACCTGAATAGAAAAGGACCCTAATTTTGACTTTGATGTGATAGCAGTTTTGATCCTAGGAATGTGGAACAAAAGTATTCTGGTAAGTTCACTAGGAAAAAAGCACAAAGTAAAAGTCCACATCATTATCATAGTATATCAAGAAGTCTCTTCTCTGACTGTCATGTAGAGTGCATAAGCAATAGTGTTGATTCTACAAATGACTGAATAAGTTGATCAAGCACATTTAGTATGGTGCCACCAGCACATTGAAAGCCACACATACAAGCACAGTCTTGTTTAAGCACTGTATTTATCTTAGGAAAGTAGTTAGTCAAAGTGACAAGAAAGGGAAACAGCTTCAAGAAAACGAAGGGGAAGTCAGATTAAAGTGTTAAATATTCCGATCAAGCCAAATTAATTCAGAAGTAGTGTTAAAAACAAACAAACAGGGATTCACTGCAACAAACAAAAAAGAATTGAAGAGCAGAGTTGTAAACAAATTTAATGTTTTGTGACCACCACTATTTGTCTCCCATACAAAACAGAAGCCAAAATTAGTGACCTGAAGTACATTTATTGGCTTAAACTTCACATTAAATTATGTACCTGTGCTTTATTTTCTACTGCTTTTTCCAGTTACTTGGTATGCATGTGTTATTAATCTGATTGCTGTTTTATTCAACATGTATGTTACATTATCAATTGTTATTGAAAGAGGATCATGGGATATAATTTGGTGTTACAAAATATCTTTATTCCTGTTTTGGTACTATAGGTTTAGCATGTGCATGATAATATTTCAGTATTATCTTAACCTCATATTAAATTATACAGATGTGACCTATATAATTTGATACGATTGTGTCATTTTCGCTTTACTTAAGGCTTAAGATTGTAGTGAGAAAGTTGCTTTTATTATAAATGTCATAAGAATTTATTCTAAGCCTGTTTAAAGTTTGCCCCTGTAGTTTTCATGTTATTTTACATGACATTTTTATGATGCAGTATGCTTGTTGAATCTTATGTTGGTTTTGAGGATTCTTTATCCTCAAGTCTTTGCAGCAGTGTGGTTTTATGTCTGTTTTTCTAAGGAATTAAGACTGCTTTATATAAATTAGTGTATATGTGAACTTAGGGTTTTATCTGCAATTTTATGTAATAAATATGTAAAATGGTGGCCATAAGAGGAGTTTGGGAGAACTTAAAAAATAAAAATGCTCAAAGATATGTCATTTCTGTTTAGTGGTTAGGAAGGGAAAGTCACCAAGTTTTATTTATACCCTTCTGTGTAATCCCAAATTACTGTTCTGATATTAGTTTCTAATGTCCATAATTTCTGTATTACCGGAGTCTTTTCTGGAATCTATATGTAGCTTAAAATAACAATATAGAGAAAAAATTCTCAGTTAAGCTGTTGTGTTAAAAATTCACATGATTGAAAATCAAATTGTATTAAATTTCTCATAAATTAATTTTGTACCTAGTTGTGACCAATAAAGACCTGTTCTACACTTCTTATATTTTCTAACAACAATAAATATAAAAAACGTTCTCCGTGTCGTATTCCCAAAATATGTAATTTGAAAACAACTTAAATTCTTTTCTGGTGTTAAAGTAAATGTTACTTATATGAGTAACCTAAAAAATGAAGCAGTAAATAAAGTTGCATTCCAGGGCACATTTTGGTTGTCTAGATACTGCTAGATGGAAAATGTAGTGAAAATAAAACATATACGTATATGCTTACTTTAAAAGAATTTGGGTACATCGTATACAGCTGGATTCCAGAAAGGCACTTGGAAAAAACAACCCCCAAAACGAATACTACCATTGGCAGCTTGACGTATTTTAACTGAACTTTCAGTTATAAGATTCGATTAAATATCTTGTGTATTTACAGACTACAACATCTGAAGTTTTATAACTTTGTTGTATGCTATATGTAATTTATTTTTATTACGTTTTACTAAACTGTCAAAAATGTTAGAGAAAAATAATATCTTTGTATCATTGAACACTGAAAATTTAAAACGTTACAAATACGTTTAACAAAAAATAAACATTTATTACCAACCTCAACATGTGAATAATAAGCACTTGTTTATTATCGCGTGACAGTTGACAACAGAGATACAGATTTCTAACACTTGGAACTTTCATTGACAAGTATTGATAGACGCTGTAACTCTGACAACACCAGAGGGCGTCGTTAACTTAATGATTGCAGCTGATAATAAGGTCTTTTTAAGTAGAAGGAAACGATTTGTATGAAACGAAAACAGATGCGTAAAATCAAACATTATAATGTAGTTATCATTCACAGAAATAATTGTTGTTAAACTCAGTTTAACTTCTTGCTGGTGACTTACAAATGTCAGGGATCGTCTGGTTACAACCGACAGCAATTCTTTCTTTGTTTTTGATACGTGACTTTGATGGCAATATTGAATGCAAACCTGAAGGTTCTAGATAAAATGTTACTTACACGCTATGTTTGTTATGTGGATGAGTATTTGTTATTTAATTCCTTATCTGTCACTAAATTTGCCAACGAAGGTTGGTTTGTACTTAATAGTTTCTTCGAAGCTATACATTGCGATTTCAGAATATAAAAACCTATATTTTGACAGATGTATAGATCAGCTCTCTACCACTACCTCGTCATTTGCGAACAGAATATTAAATTCGATCTATGAAGTATTATATGTTAAATACCTGTACTTTGTATTTATATATGTCGTATCAGCAGTTATTCATCTTGGCACCAGTGTAGGTTTCTCTTTCCATATTGGTTCTCTTGCTGACCTCGACATAAGCCCCTTATTACGTCTGTCTGTTCTCCGTGCATGTCTGTTTTGTGAGCTTGGCAGAGTCTGCCTAGCAACTAAACGCTACATTGTTACCAACCAACCCAAACACTTCTTATCATTCTGGCCATGCTCGTATTAGTACACCGTTGATCTTTTTAGCCTTGGTTATCACACAGACTTGCGATTTCACGTGGCGAGCGACTCGCGCTGTATTGTGGGAAAATGGTTGTTGGCTGCGGGGTCAGTTCCTAACTGTACGCCCTCACTTTTAGTCGACAGCGGCTCGTATTTAGATCTACAGACGAGGAAGGGACAAAGCCATCGTCCCAACTTCAACATCTCTTAATTAAATGAAGATACTTCACAATTAAAATGCATTGATTGAATATTTTTATACGTATGAAGTATTTTCTCTGTGATTATATTGGCTTATCAGTAAACTCAGTATTTTATTAAAATGTAAAACGTGATATCATGCGTATCATTTATCCCATTAGATGCACTTTTGTGATTATGCAGAACCCATAGGAGAAGTAAATAACCTTCTGTATATACATCTGTTTGAGAGTGTATGTGTGTGTTTTAACCGGAACATGCATCCACCTTGCTTGATGTTGGCCAACGAAAGAAATGAGTGTACTTGTGGAGAATCATGCAGGTTGGGATTCGACGGTTCTGGCAGTGGCACCGCAGCCACAACACCAGTTAACAACCGCTGGTGCTGTTGTTGCCCGAGTCTCGCTGATTCAGAATTTCTCTCAGTGGGTCAACACTCACACTCTTCTCATCCTCCTCTTCCTACAGGCTGCCATTCGTGCTTCCATAATATGTGCATTTCCCATACCGGTGGTCATCCATGTCAACGGACTCAATATGCCTTACCCCCCATCACCATGGACAGAGAAGTGGTAAGTAACTTATTGTCTAGTTATTTTATTATTTTTTTTCGTTTGACATCGGTTGAAGAATATTGTAATGATATAAAAGTAAAAGCTTCAGAAAGGAAGAAAGTAGCCCGTTCATCATAAGTGAATACATGAATCTTTTTTTTTTACTTGTCCGTGAATTACACTCGAATATTGCTATTTACTTGGTTCAGTTTTACACATTTTGGAGGAAATTAAGAAAACATATGAAAGTAATATATGGATCACGGTCATATAAAGAAAATTATATATGTTAACTCGATTATTTCGAGGGAGACAATCGACTTATTTTTTCTCCTTACAAATTTGGCGCAGTGTTTAAAACATCAACACACAATCTTTTTACAAGGGATAATTAGTTGGTATCTTATAGGTATGTAGCCTTTCTGCCATACGTGGTGAGAGATTAACGTTTTATTGATTTCACTCAGAAATGGAAACAAAAAATAAAATAATCAACAACGACTCTGAACATACACTGTGAGTAGTTCTTTTTAAGTCATCTTTGACATGGGTTCAACAAAAGTCATGATTATTACATAACACAACCACATCATGGATATTAATTTTATTCCATTGCATAGAAGGAGCTGCAAAAATTTATTCGCAGATATATATATATATATACGGCTATGTTTTCATGATGTTAGGAAAACACGGAGGTCCAAGAAATCAATTTAACACAAAAAATACAATACTCTATAACCCGAGCGCTTCCGAAAGGTGGACTTTCTTCTAGAGGGGAAAATTAGTTAACCTTTCGAAAGCGTTCTGGTTGTAGGGTATCGTATTTTTGTGTACGGCTATATTTTTATATATTCATTGAAGAGTAATATATTGGATTTTGAATGCCAGTCTTCTTTCCCTTTAGATTTGACCAGCTTTTGCTAAATATTTTTAAAATAAATTTGTGTTTCGGATATAAATACTACTTAATATTACATACTTTATTGTTCCTCTAAACAAATTTTAAAATCAGTTAGTTACAATTATACTTTTTACAAGGTTAATTCGGTTTTAGAAAAAGCCTACCCCCCAAATATTTAACTTTTATTCTGAGGGGGGGCTGTCTTACTTAAAAACCGTTTTGCTGGTGCATAAACTGTTGCTTTATCATTTTATTAGAATCATCGAAAAGTAATTTTATGAATTAATCTTTACAACAAAAGAAACAGATAGAAATTTTAACCAAGAAAACTTGTAAATGCTATTTAAAATGTGAAACATATTATAGACTTGCCATATTGTGAATAAAATTTTTAAACCTGTGTAGATGTCGACATATCAGAACTGTACAGTCATAGTACCAAACAATTTACATATGCTTATAGTGCTTAAGTTACTATGTAAAATTTTTACTCTGTGTGTGATGCGAGTGTAGAGTGCAGTCACTTAAGCTTATGATTTATGAGAACTAAAAATAGTAGCGAAGATCTCTTGTATGTTTAATATCATGTGATAAAAATAATGAGGCCCAGGTGGTTAAGGCGCTTGACTCGCAAATATGCTCGCCCCTTTCAGCCGTGGAGGCGTTAGAATGTGACGGCCAATCCCACTATTCTTTGGTAAAAGGGTAGCCCAAGAGGTGGCGGTGTGTGGTGATGACTAGTTGCCTTCCCTGTTGTCTTTCACTGCTAAATTAGGGACGGCTAGCGCATATAGCCGTCGTGTAACTTTGCGCAATGAGGGTGTTTTGAAATTAAAGTATGTGTTAAAAGAGTAATAGTTTTCTTGTAAGGTTGTAAAGTGTTCTTTTAGCTTGACATGTAGAACAACAGTAGGTTTGTATTTAAGAATGATGATGCATTTGGTCAGATGTTAGTTTTAAGTTTACAAGAAGTTTGGGTAGCCTTAAACTCATGGAAAATTATTGTTACCCCATTTAAAACTGAACAGTAAGTATGTGTTTTTGTACTTTAATGTTTAGCACCTAGTCTAAAATAACGTATTACTACTAAATAAGATTAGGAAATAGAAGAAACACAATTAACAAATTCTTAGCAGTCTTTATATTTTTCGACGTTCGGAATTTCTCATTGTATTCAATGTAGTTTCCTTAATTACTTATAAGCCAAAATATTCAACAGGAAGTGTTCAATATGAAAGCTGTAACTAAATAATCCAAAACATGATGCGAGTGACGCTTTTCAATACTCAGACTAAACTATAATTGTACATACACGATGATATAGGATAACTTCCCGTGCAATGATTACATACAGCCTGCAAATCGAACTATTAAAAATCCATAATTTCATAGCATAAGATAAGTGATATGTTCAGTCTGTATCTTGATTGATACACAAGTGATCTATTAGGTTGTCAAGAAATTAATGTCGCTTTTTTTTCTAGATGAAAAAAACCGAACAACTTGTATATCAAAACAAAACATTTATTAAATGAAATAGTCTCTATTCTTATT
>NW_013665755.1:49296-50303 GCF_000517525.1 Limulus polyphemus
AAACTTCTTTGATATTATTTGTGGCTATAGAGGCGTTGTTTCTCTTCTTGTATCCAAACAGCATTGCATGCCGAATGTGTGTCTCGTCGTGTGCCATCACTATAAGGGATTAGAGTATACTAAACTTTACACATTATGTAGGCTAATATTTCACATTTAACTTAGTAGATCTGTATACGTAGATTGAACGTAAACTCAGAGCAAGCTCATATTTTCAGTAAGCACGGTATGTGGGGATGGTTGTAGCATATTATGTATTGCTCATCATAGTCTAAAATCTTTCTTATAACAATCTAAGAGACTTTTATTAACACCTAACTTAGGTTTTCGAGGTTTTCAAAAGCTATAAAGACCTTCAGTTTAGTCAAAAACATCGTTAAAGTAGAGGAACGACAAGTAGTGTAACTGTCAAATGTTTTGCTGATTATTGTGAGTCTAGCGTCAGAAAGGTTATTAGCTCACCAATGCTTGAAGTTGTTGCGATGATTTACACACGAAAATGTTGCATTTTAACTTGGGAAGTGCATAAGCAGTATAGCGTTTCACCAACTTCAACACGCTATCTATTAAGACAACTCATCATGCCAGGAACTGCTGCCTTCAGAACGACTACCATTCATTAATATTGGTTGTTTAAGGGGGGGGGGGCAACAATTAATTTATTTTTGAAAAAAAAAGAAGAAGAATGGTGTAGGAATTGCAATGTAAAAAAGTACAGAAACAAGGTAGGGATGAATACACAAAACCATACAAAATTGCCAACACAACTAGCTACTGAGTCAATGCTACAAGCACATGGGAATTGGCCATTGTAAGACTGTATAGCATTATTCAGTTTAAATGCTTTCATGCAAATAAATGGAATTCAGCATTTAGTTATAGATAAAACTTTTCTTTTAAAGAGCTTTATATCGAATCCCATTCAAGGGCTGGTAAAGATAATATGTCTGTTGTAATGACAGTGTTTATTATATATATATATATATATATATATATATATACTAGTA
>NW_013665755.1:50643-56733 GCF_000517525.1 Limulus polyphemus
ATATTAAAAGTTATTAGTATGTAAACAATAACGAGGTTATGGTTGCGAGGTCGGTCCCAGGGACCGAGCCCGTGTCGAAAGAGTTAATGACCCATCGCGTTATATCCGAATTCACGTAAAATTGGGGTTTCACTGTATATAAAAAAAACAGTACGTTTTGGTGACACTACGTCCAACAATGAGTTTTATGCCATGTTGCTTAGCAACAAAAGTATAACCTAATATCATTGTTAGTTTGTGTACTGAAAGTATAAAATGAAATGTATAGACAACTAAACTGGAAAAATATTTGTTGATTTCTTAATTTAGAGTCTCCGTTGATTAAAAAGGTTTGTTTTTCTATATTAAAAACGTTGGTGATATAACAGAAAATAGCTTAATTCATAAACGATTAAAGTTTAAAATTGAATCGATATTTTTACTTTCATGATAAATTTTATGCACTTGGCTGTAGGCTAGGTGAACTCACACTACGTCTTTACCTTAGGTTTATTATACCAACACTCACTACATTTATAAGATTTCACGGCATACACACCCCTCACGGCCCCCTTGCACCCCCGTAACTAAAATCGTAATGGCAGACAGTAATCGAACTATTCTATCTGGATAGATGCATTTTGGCTTTTATGATTCCTCCCAGTTCGAGAAATCTAGTGTGACGTGACACACACTAGCTTATATAGGTTAGATTATAACAATGCATCTGTTAATGTTGGTCTCTCTGTTTCGGAACTATCATTATCCGTTTTATCGCTTATTTATTAATATTTTGATAGTTAGCCCATTCATCCTTTACGATTATCTTGTTATAGTCAGGTCGTTTATTTATTATTTCTTTCGTCTTGATGTTCATGTATATGTACGTAATTTAACTTGTTTATTAGGCCAACTATATCAAATGTATATATTTTCCATCTGCATGTCTGTTTTTAAGTTCCTAAAATATGAAGCTTTTTAGAAACTATAATTATTTTTATGTATGATAAACTAGTCATAGAAGGGTCGGAATTTGGAAGTAAGGTGTTTTTTGTACTATGCATGTGACAAAACATTGTAACTATCTGGGGGAGGTGGGGCAGTCAAATCCCTCCCAGTCATTGATAATTTGAACTCCCCCCCCCCCACGTCGAAAATGTTCTGGGGTATAAAGCAATGATGTTCTCTGACTATAGGTATCTACTTTTCCAACGATAACTAGAATTCTAAACAGCCGATTTTAATCAAAATTCACTGCTTGATTAGAGTAGCCCAAGAGTTAGCGTTGGGTGCTGTTGCCTAACTGCCTTCCTGTAATGATTCTAATCTGTATGTTCTAAGTTAGGGATGGATATGCGCAGGTAGTCCTTGTGTAACTTCGCGCGAATATCCGAAACAAATGTACCGACACAACATAAATATGATAATAATGCTTGAAGGCATCGGCCGTTTTACTGATGGATATTTGTTGTGTTGTCAAAATTAATCAATTTAGCTTAGCAAACTTCTTCTGACAGACCAAACTATAGAGGTTAAGTACGTTATATCAAAACTATTTTGGAACCTCACCACGTCGTTACAGTATATATCGCCATGTCCGCTCATTCGATATCTGACGATCGTGAATCTTCGCTATAAAGCTGCCATATTCAAATAACAAATTTTCTCTAAATACTTTTCATGTTTAATTTAGTGTGCAAAGATGACCGTTTTCCAGCATCCATTTCAACAGTCGGATATTTTCCAGCGCCCGTTTCAGTAGTCAGATTGTACAGTCTGGCGACTTGACTGGTTTCTATTCGTACAGAGTAGAATGAACATCCATTCCATTCTCCAGCTGCATGTGATATGCGACGGCTGAACGAATATGTCGAACACCAGTTTGTGTACACGTGGATTGTGTCGCTTCTTGATTATGTTGCGTGAGACACGTGGACGGCTTTTGACATTGACTTTTGTCTTCGTGGATTCTCACCTCTTACAAGACGCCACACTTTGTTAATCATGCTATGGTACGTGTTGTCGCGGGTTTCTTTATGGGTGGGCCTGATAACTTACGTTCATCGATATTCCTTTGTTTTCCAACGCTAATAAATAATGGGAATATCCTAGTCTGAGAAATTCTAAATTCCTGATGTGAACACATTTTATGATCTGATTAGTACATGAATATTTTGCACATATACGATAAGTAAAAACATTCATAAAAACTAAAGAAAAATGGGAGTAAATAAACTCTACCCGTTATTTTTTCAATACATCTCCTTAAAGTAGTTACAATTGATTTACAATAACATTTTACTTTTTACATTTTACGTTAAAGCCTTTGCGAAGGTTTTTTTTTCTTCACATATTAAAATCACATCTTAGTGATCCACATAGTTGTCTTATTTCAGAATTACACAGATCGGTGAAGTAGCCTTCTAAAATTTACGAAATTAAACAAAACATTGGAAACTAGGTTGGGTTACTTTAGCGGCGAGACAGTGTTATTTCCAAATAGACTTGTATCTGTAAAACAAGTTTTCAATAAGAATTTAAAAACCATGAACCTATTATTTAAAACGAAATGCATTTAATGCTCCCCGTGAATAATAACTAATAACTGTATATTTTCATTGATAAGCTTTTATTATGTGCTTAACGATGGATTGTGTCTGTTCATACAGCGACATGTTTCGCGCTCACTTACAATAGGAAGGATCAACAAGTTACTTGTGGACCAACACGTATCTTCATTATACATTGTGTGAACATGGTGTTTTGTTTTACTAAACCATGTACCAGCCAGTTTTAGTTCTTTTACTTTTTGATTAAATTTGAATGTATTTTCCAGCGTTATGTGGTAGATTTTTCTTGTAAACTGTTTATCTTCTATTATTTTACAGCTTTACTTTTGTGCCCCTCCCCCACAGTGGTTCAACGGTAAGTATAAGGGTTCATAACGCTAAAAGCCGTGGTTCGATACCTAAGGTTTGTGTTTGCGAGAACATTTTTATTAAGCTCTGATGTACGCAGTATTTATTTTAAGAAGTGACGCTTTTTTGTCCTCTTTTGGAAAAATGATTTTATTCTCATTATATTTCAAAACTGGAAAAACTAACTAGTTGAAGTGATTAACAATGGTTAGTCATCCATCCACCTGATGGTTTAAGGAATTGGTCATTTTGAACGAGTTTGTTTCGGTTATTTGCGCAAAGCTACAAAATCAGTTCTAGTTGTCCCTAACTTTGAACTGATAGAAGGAAGACAGTTAGTCAGCAGCACCCAACGCCAGCTCTTGGGCTAAACTAATCAAATAATAGGACTTGACTATCAATCTTATATTGCTTTGATAGCCTCAACGTGCGAAGCGCTATTTTGCAACATCAGGACGTGAATTATGGACCTTCGGATTCACAAACAGGCAGGTTAACCACTAGGCCACTCTTTACTTATTTAAACAAGTGAATAATGGTCATCCACCAGTTTGTAATGAGTCATGATTGTTATTTGGTTAGCCAGTATGAACACTGTGTCATTCAAGAATCATTGTTGCCAAGAAAATGTTTGAAGTAATCCTAGATTACTTCAGTGCCAGTTTATACTGATTTCTTCCAACTAAATAAAGTAAAAAGGGAATTGGATGCATGATGGAGAAACTTTTATTATCATAAGAATGAAGTTTGACGTATATAACGTATATAATTGTTATTCAAAATATACGAGAATAAATTGAGTTAGGATTAGTTGATTTACGGAAATCTGCCATTGCTGGTTTACTCAATTTTATTGTTTGTGGGTGACAAGTCGTCAAATTTTGCGTTCAGCTGTTTCAGAACAGCCATAACTCTTGGACGTATTTACATTGCAGGCATCAAATTTAGCATAACTCTTAACAAATGTCAGATCTATTTTACTTAGGTATAAAATATGTGACTAATACACAGCCCAAAGCTTCCTATATAGGTTTTATTTGGCTTATTTCCGTGATGTCAGCCTTCACCACTGGACCAAGAGATCAGCATGAGAGGGAAATAAAGAATGTTTTAGATGAACATTCTCGGAGCCATCTTTAAAGTGAAAGAAAATAAATTCACAAAATGTAAAAGTTTTGTTTTAACTGTCTTGAATAGACACATTAAATTCTGTCTAGGAATTTCATTTCATGTATTATCACATTGTAAATTATGCTGCCGTAATAACAGTCAAACTTTCAAAACAAGAGTTCCCTCCAGTAGCAAAGAGTCACAGACAAGACGTTCTCTGAAACTTAACAAATGTTTTGTCTTCTTCATTTAATTCATCTAGATTTACATTACTTTTACTAAACATTGTCTTACAACATTATATTTTTCTGCCTTACAAACACTAATGGTATTTTCAAGTTCTTTTTCCATATAGATATATGTATTCATTAGCATTTGTTTTTGTTTCTCGTAACACTTAAGACGAAATGTAAAAGATATGTCTTATAAAATCATATTTTCTTGGAATATCAATTTCAGGCTGATTGGTATTATCATCACCATATGCATTAAAGCCACATTCAGCTGCATTTCATTGTATTGTTTAGCACCAATGTTCAGTCAGCCAGTTTTCTATTAGTTCCAGTCATATTTTCTGTGCAAAAATTAAGACTTTTTTTTTTTTTTTTATAAGTGACTAAAATGATATGATCATTTTTTGCAACTTCCAATTTCACAAAACATGGAAAAGATTCTTAAGTACTCATGAATGCCTAAGTAACTGCAAAGGTGCAGACTAAAACCCGGAATCGTAACCAGAATATCCTATGAAGACAAATTATAATTCCATTAATACCACAACTCAATAAACACCACAGGCTTAAGTTACTAAAGTCCCAAAACAGGCTGTAATCGTGCAGATCTATATTTCATGAAAAGGTTTTTTCGTTTGTATGTTTTTTTAACTTCATCTTACGTGTAAACGGTATGCGTAAAAAGTCCACAACTTGGTCAGGTGCACCCGTTTTAACACAGACGCACACTACGAGGAATGAGAATTGTTTGTATATGTACCAGAAATGTGTTTCATGCTGTCTGATTTTAGTATGCCGTTCTCATACTGATTCGGGGTTTTAATATGATTAACTGCAAAAAGTGTTTTGTGTTGTTTGTACTTGCTGCAGCGGGCCAAGTGGTTAGGGCGCTCGACTTGCAATCTGTGGGTCGCGGGTTTGAATCCCAGTCACACCAAACATGCTAGCACTTTCATCCGTGGGGGCCTTGTTATGTACGGTCAATCACACTATTCGTTGGTAAAAGAATAGCCCAAGAGTTGGCGGTGGGTGGTGATGACTAGCTGTTTCCTTCCCTCTAGTCTTACAATGCTAAATTAGTCTAGCGCAGATAGCCCTTGTGTAGCTTTGCGCGAAATTCAAAACAAACTAACAACTTGCTGCAACAAAATACACTTATTTGATTCAATCTGTCCATTTTATATGGAATGTTAAAAGAATATCTCTTACGTGAAACACCTAGAGAAAACATTTTAGTTTTGGTATTTATTTCTAATAATATATATGAATAGTACTTGATTAGATAAGCTTGATGTAATAACGGGAGTAACTAGAAAATTACGCACAACTATTCAACCTTCACACACGCTCGTATACTAAGGAAATCACATAAACTCTCTCATCGTTTTTCAAAACAAAAAGTCTCCTGTCGCCACAGACGCACCTAAGTGCTCAGTTATAAACTTAAGTAAGCGACCACTGGCAGAACTCGAATAAAGGGCACTAAACAAAGTACTAAACTTCACCCTGACGCATAACAAAACACCCACCATAGGTATATCAACAACTACAGAAGACACAACCTGCAATCTACCAGCAGAATAATAATAATTCAGGATCAGAAGACCATGAAATGTAAAATACTATAATACCACATATCAGGAAATACAACATCATAATTTTACCAGCAACAATCGTCTAGCTCAGTGGCTCCCAACTGTTTTGGCCTGACCTCTTCCCCCCCCCCCCTCCACACACACACACACACATAAATACATATTTATAGTATTATATAATGACTGGAGACGGCTTAAATGGGTAATGAAGAAAAACTTTAATATAAGTTTAACATGACAGCAAATGTACAACGT
>NW_013665755.1:57377-79743 GCF_000517525.1 Limulus polyphemus
GAACGAAGTTACGGAAAATCAAACGGAGACGTAACAATATTTTAAGTGAATTAAAGCTTAAATTCATAAACTTTGATCATTCTCCCAGTGAGTGCTAATAAAGAATTAAAAAAACAGAACATTTTTAGTTTGCCAAATTAGCATAATAAACAGAAAAAATTCAATATAAAAATTGTGTTAATGCCGTTATATGGAGCTTTGTATTACAGGCTCAAAGAGTTCTGCTACTATAGTAATAGAACTCTAGTACTGAATTCGCACATGCACGTTTAGTCTTTTTTTCGAGTGTTAAAATTAACATTTTGAAATTTAAACTTATTTACGTGGATTAAAAAGCAGTGGCTGATTAGTAAAAGTAATTTTTACTTCTACAACGTAATAATTATTAGGTATTTATAGCACATTGACATTATCAAATATTTTAGAAAATAAAGTATACACTTGTCATCACGTAATACAGTGGTCGTATTACTTCATAGTTATAATGTAATTAATAAACAATCAATTATAGTATAGTGCGTTTATTAATGTGGTCTCTGCCCGGACAAACTGAAAAATTATATATATCCAAGAAAAATTGATGGAAGTTAATGAAAAACAGAAAACTTAATTACTTTTATATTTGAATTCAGTAACAAAAATAGATAATTTTCCTAGTTTAAATATTTTTACTTATTTTCTTAGCGTATGCGTGACAGCTTCTGAATCACGAGATTTCACGGAAGATTTTTTTTTTCCCTCTTCCTGTGTAACCGCCGCTTCCCGGTGTATGTGCAGGAGCCAAGCGTATGCAGAGAGAGGTTCTACATTTTTACGTTTAAAATGTTCCTGTCGTTGTGATAACATATATCATGCAATATGTATTATTAGACCTGTTTCCTTCTTAATCAACACTTGAAAGAACTACATACTTAAATCACGTCTTTATGATAGTTGTCGTTCGTGTGTGTGTTTGTGTAACAAGAATTGATGGGTTTAGTTGAAGCATTTATGCCTTGAAAACACGTGTGATGTTTTTTAATCGAAATACCAAACACTATTCGGTTGTATTTCTACAAGATATTGGACCTCTATAAGGTTTTGTGTGTACACCAGTTTTACTCGATTTCCAGCTTGTTTACCTAGAAAAAAATGTTATTTTAGTTACGATAACGCCTATATCAAGTGGCATGCAATTATGCTTAGTGTAGAGTAGCAACTGAAGCTTCCCTTCAAACCCGTTTAATATTGTAATTTGTTTGTTAGCTAGAGGGCGCATGTTGCTAAGATCAATCTTGTGGGAGTAGGCTTAGAATATTTTAAGGTGACATCACGAAATTATAGTGACTTTGCGAACTATCTAGAAAAGTTGACGCCAAATCTTGTAGATATTTCGCAAAGTCACCAGGTTTGTATGAAGGTCAATTTCGAATATTCTAGGTCTACTCCTATTAACTTAGTTGATGTTAGCGTCATGGCTTATAACGCTAAAAACCGGGTTTTGATACACGTGGTGGGCACAGCATAGGTAGCCCATTGTTTGGCTTTGTGCTGAACAACAAATAAACAATTCATAGCGTCAGTCATGAACCCTCTAGCTAACGAACAAATTATAATGTCAAAACAAAGCTTATAATATAAATTAACAGCTAGACTAGTTTAAATGTTTGTTTAAAACTTATTTTTGGAACTGTAAGTATAGAAAGTGCCAACATACCAATGTATGAACTTTGTTTTCCTAGTCCTTGAGGTCTCTGTGTTTTAAAATTTACATGTTCTGCAGTAATTCCTGTACGTTGAATCCGAAAATAATATCAAATTTTCCCATCACGTACAGATTTTTCACAAAACGTCATAACACAATACATAAAAGAAAGACCACAACACGTAGTTTTGAGACTAAAAGACGTAATTTCACACAATAAGATCAGGATGAATGAGGATGCATATTCGTTTGACATCAGTGTTCTTCCATTTTCTTCAATTTATTTGTATTTTTGTTAACAAACATACTTATAAAAGATGTTCATTGTGGTAAACGAAACAATAATTTGATCTAAGTAAGAGTTTTTGCTTTTTCCCGATTTGTAAAACATCCTGACGTTATAGAAAAAAAAATAATATTATTTTCAAAATCTACGTAGCTGAATTATGGAAAATTCGTTATTAAAACCAAAACAACTTTTATGAAGTTTAAACTCGCAGGCCTGTGTTGTTATTCATTGTGATTAAATATCTATCTTCATAAGTTTGACGTCCGTCGTAATTGTTTCTATACGCGTGTTGCCTGTCTGTGGTTAGTAGTTTATCAAATGTGTCCCTATTTCAATGGGTGTAATAGCAGTCTCATTAGTTGTTATATTGCTATCTCGGAGGTTAAACCGCATGTCGTGGTTTTTCTGAGATAAAATTATTTCCAAATAGTGATGTAGATATGGAGTCAGTTTTGTTATTGTTGCTTCTTTTGAAATATATATTTCAAGGAGACTTTTATCTTTTTTTTGAGTCAACTAGAATGAAGGGGTAGAATAGTTGCATGGAATAAATTCATTGCTCAGGAAATGGGGTCAGGGATGGAAGTGTTAAACACGCTCGGCAGCTGGTAGAGGTAGGTAGGTCATTATTGTAAGTAGGTTAGCGTCATGTCGACTATGTGACATATCAGTGGAGAAAAATGCAACTGAAGTCTGATAGTTACTTTGGTACAGTATTTGGTCTTTCCGTGGAAGTATTGTTATATGTACTGTCTTGCAACAGTTCTTTTAAACAGATGATGCCGCTGATGGGAAGGTCTTTTGAGACAACTTTTTTTAATAGAAACATTCTTTTAACTATATATATATATATATATATATTATTTTTACGTAATGCTTTATCTTGTGCTTGGAGAAACTTTAGTTTATGTTTTCGGTATAAAATGAATAATTGAAGAGCTTTTAATAAACTATTTATAGCATGCACAGAGAAAAGAGGGACAATTATATCAAAATTGTAATACGAAAAGTGCTGAAAGCCTGTCTATATTTGAACTTTTAATTTATTGTTCAACGTCATAAGAACAATATGACTACATATTACAGTAACTTGTGTCCCTATTTCAATGGGTGTAATAGCAGTCTCATTAGTTGTTATATTGCTATCTCGGAGGTTAAACCGCATGTTGTGTTTTTTCTGAGATAAAATTCTTTCCAAATAGTGATGTAGATATGGAGTCAGTTTTGTTATTGTTGCTTCTTTTGAAATATATATATTTCAAGGAGACTTTTATCTTTTTTTTGAGTCAACTAGAATGAAGGGGTAGAATAGTTGCATGGAACTATATTGTGTAGGTGAATTTTAAATGTGCCATCTCTGTTTCTATCCCTTTGCCGTAAAAACGCGCTCCGCGCTCCAGGCCATTGATACGCTTTATATGAGTGACGGTCAAAGTCAAATCAACTATTCGGTCAAACAAGAATAACCCCAAAGCTGACATCGGTTGCTTTTGACTACTTGCCTTCCCACTAATCTGTCAGTTCAAAGTTAGGGACGGCAACACACACATTGTCCCTGTGTAGCTTTGCGTGAAACATGGAAACATAATTTAGTCTTACCATGTTGAAATCTGTAGTTTGCTCTCGTGTTTGAAAATTGTCTTCAAAGCATTGATGATCGCCTTATCTTACTGCTAAAGTGAATAAGGTAACTAGTGAGTAGTTCCAATATATCAATAAGTCGAACCATAGAATAATTAGTATCGTAACTGTTTATCTACTATGCGAGTTCTTATAAAGCATGTCTGACAGATTATATATTCTGATTAAAAAGCAAGCACACAGGATCACGTACAAAATAAAGTGTAATGGGTTTCAAACGAGACCCAAAACTCGAGCCCTTTCGAATAATTCACTATTCTTCTTCAGAAGAAAAATTGTCAACTGTTGAAAGCACTCGAGTTTTGGGTCTCGTTTGGAAACCATGTCATATTATATTTTAATTTTGTTTTTTAACGCCCCTCGTATGAAGTTCATAAGAAACTTTGATACACAAACATTTGTTGTTGTTTGTTTTTTTCAAACCCTGAGTGTTTCATTTATAACTTCATATCGGGGGCTATTTTTAAGGAATTTTTAGAACTACATAAACCATACTTTAAAAATGTGCACCAAATTGTAACGTCCCTTGGAGGACATTAAGCATTATTTTATTTATTCGTTTTTTGTCGATTTGCTTCTTGGGATGCAAAAGTCGAATTTTTTGCATAATGAAAACGTTAGTAAGACCATACATACTCTGTTTTATTAAATGTTCTTGAAACTTTTATTAAAATTGTATCTCATGGGACGGATAAGCTGGCGAAACTCGAAACAAATCAAACCAAATCTGATATTGTCTTGTATTGTTGAAACTCTTGTAACACCGTATCGTCAGACATAATGCACTTGAAATATACAATGTCTACAGTATTAAAACGCAACGGTGTTACTGAGATAGATAACTTATCATAGATGTCATATTACGTAGTTTTGCCCCATTTATACTGTAGAAGAGACTGATCTGTGAACAGGAAAACGCGTTATCTGATAATTCATGTCTATCACAAAAATTAAGCTTAAGAAAGACAAGACAGAAACGAAATGAAAACTCAAGTAAGCCAGAGTTTACATAAAATAGTGCAAAAGTAATATAAAATATGAAACTTACTGTTATACAATAAAAAAGCAAACCCAGAATGTAAATATAAGCGGATGTATACACACGCAGAACACACAAGTTATGCATGCGGGTAAAAAGTAATCTGTGTGGGTAAGTGTCTGTTGAAACGGAAAAACAATCCACAATAAGATAATGTTGCATCTCATTATTATATTTAAACATTTCATCCACTTCCCTCTTAATAAACTTTTAACTGATACCTACTGTGTTCCTGGATACATTGGCAACGGTGAAATGACATTACAAAAATGTAACATATTGTTAATATGTGCTATTACTACCTAAATGAATAAAATTTCTTTGGTTGAACTATTTTAACTTTCTTTTACTGCCATGTTTGTAGATAAAAAAATGTTTTAATATTTTTATTTCTTATTTGGAACTTGACACTGATCAACTATGGGAAATTTGGAGGAAAGTACGCTTACTTAGTGGCACTAAATTCCAAGCTCCCACGAAGTCGGGCACCCACCAAACTATTTTTACTCGTACCTTTGGCATTACAGATGCGAACGGTGAGACAAATAAAGTCAATTTGAAATTATTTCGCTTTTCGTACTCTTCATTACAATAGTTATGACAAGTATATGACGGATGCAGATAGACAAAGCAATAATTGAAAAATTGTTTTGTTTATAGTTAAGCACAAAGCTACACAGTGTTGTACCAACCAAGGGTATCGAAACCCGGTTTTTAGCGTTATAATGTTCGCATACTTGCTGCTGTGTCGCTGGGGACAACTAAAAATGCAAACGAATGTTAGCTTTGTTTGTTTCTTTCTTTTAGAGCAAAGCCATATTGGGCGATCTGCTGTGTCCACCGCGTGGAATCGAACCCCGTATTTTAGCGTAATCTTACCACTACCCCACACGGGGACTCGAATGTACGCACATCTAGATGAATCTTTAGCTATGAGAGTGGAGCAGTGTGATTCCAAGCGATTTTATTTTCTACTGATACATTTTAATATTTTGTAATAATAGTGTAAAATAATACTTTTATTAGGAAATAATACATTTTTAAAAAATTGTCCTAGTATTTCGTATCAAGACTGTAAATGCAATGCCGTGCAGCTGAAGGATAGTTACAAGGTTAAATTTGGGTAAATTATTTACTTGAAATATTTTCCGCAAGTTGTTTTTGCACCTCTTGTAAGAAATTATTAAAAAAAATGATTAACGCTAACTAGAATCAGTTATTCATATAAGTGGTTGTTAAAACGTATTGAAGTATACAGTCATCATGTATACAGTTGCTGTGTGTCTCTGAATCCATTTTTGTTTTACTGGACTGTCAAGGTACAAGGACAAGTCTTGCGTGATTTGCGCATGTTGCTTGGGAGTGTGCATTTTTGGCTACAATAACAAATTGAAGTGACTTGCTGTTACTTACACTTTCGGTAAGCAAGTGGTCTTATAATTCTGTAACGGAGGATTTACGTATGTTTATCTGGATTGGAGGAGAATTCGATTTATTTTTAAACGATTAAACTTCCGTTTTATATTTCTATTCAAAACGACCTAAATTATAGTTTGGGAGGACTTGTGCTACTTCTAGTGTTCATCATTTGGCCTCCGTTTTTTATATTTATGGGCAATACCTTTTGTTGTATCGCACTTGGATTTAACATATAAGTTGAAGATAAAATATTAGAGGTCTAAATCCACTTCTAGCTCTGTAAATATCATCAGGATGGCAACAGTCTGAAAAAATACATAATAACTGTGCCAAAAGCTGGAAATTATTGATTTATTTTAAGGAATTCTGTACGTATAGAGGTAAATTATTCCCATATATAATAGTAATGGTAGTAAAACTTGTAATGAGTTTTTTTTTGTTTTTTTTATCGAATGTTACTATTATCATTATGAAAATTGAACTGTTGAAAGTAAAATATGTGGTGCCACCTCTTGAATGCCAGAGGTAAGAAAGTAATATGTGCGATAATACATTCTCGGATTAATTATATGCGATAAAATCCATTGAATTATGAAAATTGTATTTTAAATAATGCGGGATATTATTACAAAGGTCTTCTTATTTATATTTCAATGAATGAAACACTGAAAAGCTTAAATGTTCGTACTTTCTTATAATTCATGATTGACTAGGGCAACATATTCATATTGTCATACAATTACGTTGATAAAATATATTTGTTTTTATACGAACTTTATAGTTTAGCTGAAAGATACCTTTGAGGCTGCTACAAATTTTAAACAAAATGAAAATTCTTCCACGAATCTTCAAATTTGAAGTTAATGTCTGTTTTGTTTCTGTCATCAGTATTCATGTATACACTAAGATGTGCTAGGAAACGTGTAATTTTTACAATAATCTGTTCCTATCACCGTTTATCTTTGGGTATCTAATACTATTTAGTAATTAGTAAATAAAATTGTTTAAGAATCTGCCTAATGGTGAAAAAGATTGAACAAGGTTAAACAGACTTTTGTGTATATGAAAACTAATTGCTCCAGGTTGTCATTATTCTTAAGACACACAATTATCTGACATCTTTTATCTGCATGGCTGATAACACTCATGAAGGTGGTTTAGTCTCCATGCTGGGTCACCAACAGAAACCGGTTTTTTTTTGTTTTGTTTTTTATACATCTACACATAGGTGTGGCTGAGATGGCATGGATCACTGATCTTTGAATTGGCTGTTACTGTAAGACAGTCTAGCAGAATGTTAAAATAACAACTGTTACTCAAAATTGTTTGATTACCATCATATGTTAACAGTCACAGTTTTGTGTAGGAACTATGTAACATTAATGTTAAGGTCATGAGTGAAAATGTGTTATTATTGTTCATCCAAAACACCTTTTGTAACAAACATTTTGTCTGTCCATATATAGAAAAATATAGAACACCACTTCTATAAATGAAAATGTATCAAATTTGGGTTTTACTTGAAACAAATTAATACAAGCACAAATATTTCATTAGAAAGAAAGTCTGTATGACAGTTTCATACTACACTTGCTCTTTGAACTCATTATTACATTTCTTTATGACATTACATTAGCTTATAAATTACAAAACCTTTTTCACTACATTTACAATTCCTGAAATTGTCAACCCTACTCAGTTTGTTGATTAAAGTATGATGAATCTGTGAGCTAACTACAGAAATCAAAACCAAAATAATATAAATAACTGATGAGAAATTCTTGTTATGAATCAGTACATAAGAAAATTAAATCAGCTAATTATTCTAGTACATTGAATTATCATTTGAATATCCTCAGTGTTAATACTAACCATAGTCTTTATTAATATCTCAAAAAATTTAGTCAGCTTAAGAGATTTAAGTTAGTCCTTCATCCTTACATTAAGAATGTAAAATAATATACTTATAATTCAAAGAATTATTCAAACTTTCTAAAACCTTGTAACCATTAAGATTTAATGAAACTAATTATAAAGATAAATGAAATAAGTCATTACTTATGATTGTTTGTGTTTTGTGTGTGCAGTTTCACTGACAAACCACATATATTTTGAAACATAAACTTATTTTAGCATGAACCAACTGTGATACAAGTTAGGAGACCAGCTATTGAACATTAGGTTTGATAATGAACTCTTCTTAATATTTGACAATGGCAGTGTTTAGCCAGTGAATGTGTATGTAAGCAAATTTTCTAAACTAATATTTATTTAATTTTGAACAGATGTTATGGAAAGTATTAGTCTGAAGAAGATTTTGCTAATGTTAGACAGGTGCTGTTTATCTTTTTTGTTTTTAACTATATTACCAATATGAAAACTGTTCACATGCATGAGGACTAATTCAGTATACAATAAAATGCATCAACAAGACTTTAAAGTATCTGGGCATCATCAAAATGTAATCTTAATTCAATTTGTGAAAATGATTTTTCCACAGTACCAATTTATTGTTCAAAGTGGATTGAATTTTTCATAATTTTTCTGATTAAATAATTCAGGGCCAGTAATATTTTATACACATACATATGTTAATTGTAATCTGTATCAGCTATTTATTTGTCAGTTATATAAACATGGTTATGCATGTCTTTTGTTACTTAAGTGCTATAATGGTATTTTTATTAACATTGTACAAGGGCTCAATTTTTGGTTTATAGTTCATATAATTACAGCAACATCTCTTTTGCTATGTTGTGTGAGCTACCCATTATTTTAATGTTATTACATACAAACTGAATCTCTTTGTTCATTTCCTGTAGCCAGTCATCCAGTGGTCAACAGCCAATGTTGTGGAATGGATGGCTGCCTTAAACTTGTACCACTATGCTGAACTCTTTAGGTTTAGAAACATAAAAGGCTCAGATCTCTTCTTGTTGGATAAAGAGAAATTACTTGTAAGTAGATAATTTATAAGTTGTTGTTAACTTAACACTACCATTCAAGATTTGGAAGCAAACATGACAAGTTTTTGCAGATAAGATTAAAATACACACTTGTAATAAATTATTTTATATAATAACATTAAAGGCAAAATTATTTAATTGGACTCCTACAGGTGCAATAGTCAAACTATTTTCACTTAATCATTAGATGCATCCAAATAGCCACCTTTGGCCTTATGATAACTTTGCTATTTAATGGTATTCTTGTCAGTGTTATCTAGGTGTTAGGGCATACCAGGATGTATTGCCACAGTTGTGTTACATTATGTGTTGTCATAGGTTGCACGTGTTTGTTGATTTCATTAGATGGTAAGTCTCATTGTGATGGCTAAATGATATTTTGTAGATATATCGTGTTATTCCTTGTGTTGGTGTAGTCTCGACAGAATTTAAATGTATGTCTTGGATTGTATCTTGTTGGAAAATTAATCTTTGGCCAGTATATCTAATACTAAAAGGTGCTGCATGCCTTCGTAGAATACTGTAGTGATTCTCTTTACTCATTGTGTTTGTACTTGTGTAAATGTTTCCTGGTTTATTTGTAGCAATTTAGCCTTAAATTGTAATCTGTTCATCTCCTTGCTTAGCTGTAGGAAATTTCAAGGTTATTTTCTTTGTTATTAATATAAATTTTGATCACTTTGATTAATATATTGTTTAATTAAAGTGAAAATAATTACCTTCTGATTGCATTTGTTAGATTCCATTAAATACTTGAGTCTTCATTCCTGTGATAACCACTAAATTTTATCATAAATGTGTTTACTTTTATGTTATCTTCAAAAATGTGTCTGCTTCTCTACCTTAGAACAGTATATATACTGTAAATAATTAACTTATTGTCATCTTTTTAGCTTTCTTGAATCTTTGGTTTGGGAAAACAAGTAACAATAACAAACTATTATTTATTATAAAAATGGCAAAAATATAAAAAAAATAGGAATGATAATGTGTTGTTTGCATTTTTTATGATTTTAATGATGAGTTCTGGGAGGTGCCTTATTTTTTCATCTCATAAGTTCTGATTTTTGGTACATTAGTAGAGCAGTAGTATTGTGATTCATGAATGTTTATTTAATGGTATACTGTTATTTTTTTGTTACAGAAATAATAAAAACAAATCTTTAAAGGATAATTAATTTTTATACTCTTAAATTTTTTATGATTTTGCAATATTCTTTCTGGATGTCTCAACTTGCTTTTTTAATGTATCAAAATAAAAATTAATTAATATATTAGAATCAGAAAGTTTAAACTTATCAGTATTGTAAAAATCTCTTTATTGTTGTTGTATTATTTTGGACTGTTCACCATTGTGTAGAAATATGTTTCCTCCTTTGGTAAATTTGTTTGAAAAATTCCTAAACTGGTATGAAAAAGTTAAAACATAAATATCTATTGTACCTGAAAACTGTACAAAGTAAACTCATATTAGATAGTACCTTAGGTTTGTATACCAACATTTTTAGTTTATAAAATGAAAAAATATTTGCATCTGAAACATAGTCAAAGAATATTTTGATAATTTTGAATTTTTAGAAATTAATGAGGAAAAACTTACAAATTTCTGTTTGATTTTTTGTAATAAAGGAAAAAGAAAATTCATAAAAAATTCAGCTTAGGGTTACAAACATAAAAAAAAAATGTTTGTCCAGAATTGTGTAGGGAAATGTTCTAGAACTTGTCAGTGTGTTTTGAATATGTTGGATTTTAACAAAACATTTAGGAGGTAAAAGTTATGTTAAGTGAACAAATTCGTCTCAGAGTTAGTAATTCTGTGGGTTATACTTTGAAATGTCTGATAAAAAGAAAGATGTTTTGTATTTTATTATAATTTAAGCATTTTTTGTACTTTCATTTATAGAGATATGTTTTGCATTTTTTTAAGTACCTGAAAATAAGTGACTTGTGTACCTAATCATTGTCTGCCAATGGCATAGTGGTAAGTCTGAGAGCTTAGAACCTTAAAAAATTGAGTTTCAGGACTTGAAATTGCAAAGCACAGGTAGTCCTCTTGTGTAGCTTTGTGCTAAATAACAAATAAACAAAACCTGATTGTTGCTGTAAGATACAGTATTTTGTATAGTGTCATTTTTTTAAATTTTATGATGTTAATTTAAGTGTTCAACCTAAAGAATTTCTGTGGACCATTTTGAAAAAAATGTGTTATTGTTAATTTAAAAACCTTTTTCTTGGGTGTTCTGATTTTGTGTATTGTTTTTAATAGAGCATAGGTGTTAAAGATGAATTCCACCAAAAGGCAATTCTTGTGTGTGTTGATGAACTGTGCAGGGCTAAAGAAGAAATGGTAAGCAGTGTGTTTGCAATGTTAATTTATTTTTGACATTTTATCATTTTACTTTTTAATAAAATTATTTTTATTTTTTTAATTTAAGTAAGTATGTAGCTTTTATTTTCAGCAAATGTTAGGTGGTAGTCTGCATCTTTTTGACTCATTTACTAAACATGTTATCAATTTAGATTTGTGCAAAAATTTCCATTGAATTTAATTAATTCAAATTATTGAAACTGTACATAGATTTTTAACATTCATTTATTGCACATTAAAGTGATTTCATCTTTATAAGTAGTTTTTTGAAGGAAAAAGTTGAGTCATTTTGATGGAATGTGAAGTCATGAAACTAGATTTTATTGAACAACAAAGAGCTGGGAATCAGCAACTAATTGTGCAAGAGGGTTCCTTTTCAAAAAAATTTCATTGTAAACTAAAAGACTGTAGAAGCATATGATAGTCATGTTTGCACACATATGAATTTGTATTGACAGTAAATCATGTTGTATTTTTTTTTTATTGAGAAAAAGGAGGTGTTCATGTTTTTTGTGTTTTTTTTACAACTTTCTCTTAATGATTCTCTTTCTTTAGGGTCAGAACATTATATACATAATCATAATAATATGGTTATAAACATAACCATATCATAATAACTGTTGTACTACTTTATTTTACATGTTTGTTTGTTTATTGTTTTCTGTTACTTGTAACTAAGTTGGTATTGAAAAGTTGCTGTTTTTTTTACATACTTTAGGATTCCATAGAGGAAATCAAAAACTTTGCTAATGTCTCTTGTAATGAAAATGATGGTAAGCTTTCATAAATTCCTTATTTAAATTTGTTACTGCACAAATGTCATTTTCAAATAACTATTTTATATAATTTTCTAATGTTTTCAAACGAGATCCAAAACTTGAGTGTTTTCAAATAGTTGACTATTCTTCTTCAGGAGAATTTTCTGTCATTCATCTAACTCGGGGTTGAATCTGTGCAAGATTCACCTCATACACAAATACTTAATAAGCTATTGTATTTGAAACAACCATACACATACACAAAATATCACAATATAAGTTTCAGTGAAAAGACAACCTTAAATAAAATACTGGCTTCCATAAGCTAGTAACACAAGTTTGTAAAACTTTGAAATTTTTAGAATATCAAGGATTTTTCTCTCTTTCTGGGATTGGAGATATGTGTTTTAGTTTTCCTAAGTGCTTGAGATTTAACCCTCACTTTTTGATAGTGATTTTATTTACAGTTATAAGAAAATGTTTGAAGATGTATCCTTTTTTCATTGACATTTTGATATTGTTGTACTTGTTCAGTATTTTTTGGGGTATAAGTGTTTGTTTCCTGTATATAAATACAATTGAACAATAACTTTAGATAGTAAATAAAAAAATGTTTACATATATAATTTTGTATTTGAATACTTCATATGAAAATCTTATTGCTCTTAAATAATTTGTGTGTTCTGTTTAATCACTGTTATTAGTCTTTTACTTAAAGTGTGAATAACATGATTACAAATTTATGGAAAAACTGTAGGAATTTAGCTGAAGTAGGAACAAACCACATATTGTAAGATGGTCATTAGTACCAGTAATATTCTTCACGTGTATTTTGAAAAGCTCACTCAGGTGAAACCTGGAGATGCCATCCATTCAATTAGGATTACCCAAGAGTTTGTTAAACTCTGTACTTGGGTATATATACACCTGGAAAAAAGTTAAGCACCCCCAAATATTTTTCAGGATTGCTTATTGAAAATAAGGTTTAATTTTCATGATGTTGAGCAATGTTCATAATTTCAAACATAATTACCCTCGTGTAGCTTTGCGCGAAATTCCAAAAACAAACAAAACCTATTCACAAGATTATATTAATTAGGTCAGATCTACCCCAAACTGCTTACTAGTTTTTTGTAGTGTGATATTGCAGCTATGATATCACTCTTGGAAAAGTCTTAGTTGTGGGAAATAAAATATTAATACAAATTGTAACATATATGTAATAATGCGTTCATATTTAAACGTTTTAAGCACTGTAAAATCTTTCAGAAGCAAGATATGTTTTCTTTACGTCACATTGCAGTTTTAATGCCACACTATTGAAAACTGATAAGCATTTGTGTCAGCTCCAAACTAATTAGAAGAATCTTGTTACCCCTTTATTGTTCATTGTAACGTATAGGTAACAAATCTATCTTTGTTGCTTCATACACATACAAGTTATTCGATTGTACCGTTGAGTGTTCTTACTTCCAGGTAACACTCTAAATAAACCATGAAATTCAAATTCGATGACGAGAAATCCACTTTGAGACTAATACAAGTACCTGATGATGACAAAACCTTGTCGAAACGTTGTACATTTGCTGTTATGTTAAACTTATATTAAAGTTTTTCTTCATTACCCATTCAAGCCGTCTTCAAGCATTATTAAACCATGGAATTATTTTTGTTGGTTCATCAATTAAACAATCTTACTTCTAAGTAACGTACCAATTAGTGATTTACCAAAATTTGTTTCACAAAAACATATTTTTTGTGTAATATAGACCTGTTTAATGTAAGAAATTCAAAGAACACTTCACTTTCAACCGTATTTTTACAATGCATGCAATAGAGGGTTAATACTAAGTTCAACTGCTGCTTTTTTAAAAGTAACATTGTAGTCTGAAATATCTTGTCAGCGACGCCATCTATGAAACATTTAGTAAGCCATTGAAGTCTATAAAATACAAAATCATGAACCATTGTTGTATTTTAAAGGTAAAGCAATATTTATTAGATTACTAAGTATTTTAATGTGTTTCAAGAAAAGACAGAGTATATCAATGTGATTTGAATGATACTGAAGCAACGTTATTCATATTTTATGTTTATATTCCCTAAATGACTTTGAAACTATGCTTTGACGATTTGTTTGTTTGTTTTGGAATTTCGCGCAAAGCTACACGAGGGCTATCTGCGCTAGCCGTCCCTAATTTAGCAGTGTAAGACTAGAGGGAAGGCAGCTAGTCATCACCCCCCACCGCCAACTCTTGGGCTACTCTTTTACCAACGAATAGTGGGATTGACCGTCACATTATAACGCCCCCACGGTTGAAAGGGCGAGCATGTTTGGTGGGATGCGGATTCGAACCCGCGACCCTCAGATTGTGAGTCGAGCGCCTTATCCACCTGGCCATGCCGGGCACTGCTTTGACGAAGTAAGATTAAATATGTTGTTGAGCGTTTTAGTACTCCGTTAAAAGTTTAATTAACTTTTCTTTTCCAAATATTTGTTCTTGAATATACCTGAATTTTCAGGAGACTTGTTTCTTATTGTATAGAATAAGATCCACTAGAACTTTTTATCAACTGATACTGAGATATATTTTTAATGATACAAGTAATAGTCACAAACAGATTAGGAATAGTTTATTTTTCTTTGGTATGGTACACAAAATTGTCTTTACTACTTACATTAGAAACTTTTCATAAATTCTAAACATCCGTTAACGTATAGTTTGACTGTTATCAAGTCTAACTTTATAAACGTGTTTATTTAACAACACTTGCATCTAAACAAAGAGCATGTGTTAGTTTTAACTGCTTTATAAAGCTCTAAAATCTTATAGACACCTATCTATCTACACATATATATATAAAGTGAGATATATAATCTAAATGAGAGCTACAGATAATCTGTATCTGACTATTTATCAAGACCTTATAGTTCCTACAGAGCTACTTCCAAATACATAAAAAAAATTAACACGAGTTAAAACATTACTCAAATATATATATATATATAATTTGCATTTATTTCTTGGGTACACAGCTGAAAGCTTGATAACATTTTAACACATAAAATATCTTGTAGACAAATAATGAATACTTTTATTTATTTTATCGTTTAAAATAATCAAGTATGTTTTGCATTTACCAAATTACATTTAGATACGCAATTTCTTTTTTTTCAGATTACGTCTTTTAATATCAATATTATGTTTTCAGAATTTCATGCGGCAAAATACGCAGAAGTATGAATTGTAAATGCTTATGCTCGTGAAGTTGTTTAAAAAAATTTAGAATGCATTAATAACTATCTAGTTTTTACTAAGGCGAATATATACATATATAAACTTATAGTAAAATGCTTATTATTGTTATTCGAAAACCAAAATTAACAATTAAAGACTGTTTACACCCACAGTGTTAACTTTGAAAGTGAAATGAATTACTTTTTATGTATTTAACACATAAACAAAGGAAAGTAGTATCATCTTCAGAACATCATGATTAGTGATATTTACTTTCAATCTTAAGTGCATGTTGTAAGACACATGCCAATATTTCCATTAAATGTTACTTGTTAAATTTGGATATGTTTAGTCTTAAATAGGAATCAGTATCTCACTTACCTATTTTATTTTTTTGAAATGTACGAATGGCTTTTCTATTTACAAAAAACAAAAAAAAAACACTCGTGTGAATTATCATCCATTTTAATTGTAAAACGATTTGTTAGTTTTGCTGATTAGTTCATATTGTTTGTCATTTAGCCTATAAATATTATATGTGGTTAGAGTAAGAAACGCTCGTGGACAATATATACATTTACTATTCGTTCTGCTTGACCATTAGTATGGAAACTTGTATGATATAATCTTTCACAATTCAGTTTGTATATAACATTATATAGCATGTCCACATTTTCATAGTTCGTAATAAATGAATCAATAGTATACTTTTTCGAGATGATCTTAAAAATATGATTAACGTTCAGGAGAAATGTATTATACGCTATCAAAATGGTTCTCATTTACGATCTAAGAATTTTTCTTGCGTTTCTTGAAAGGTAAATTGAAGACTTTTATTAACAATTTTGAAATTTAAAACCAAAGAGAAAAAATGCAGTAACTTTATTATTAAAAACTTCTGATAAAAATTTAGTTATTTCTTCGCTACAAGTTTTATACTTGGATATTTAGAACATCACAAAAGCCAACCGTATGGAAGCTTTATTTAATAAAGCTGTCGCTTTGTGGTCTTCTTGTAATTTCACAAGTGTTATCAACATTTATAAATTCGTCTCCAATGTGTTAAATAATTATATCATTGTAATATGAATGTCCATATATGTAGAATCATTTTAAAAGTCGCTAGTAATCATAATGAACCTGTATGCAATAGGAATAATTCAATAACATTTAACAACAAAGTTCCCACAGACTATTAAGTTTTATTGTAATCACTCTAGTATTTTAATATTTGGTGTATTCGAGATCCTGATACTTGGAACTTAATTACCTTAAACGTATCATAAACTTTAAGAAATGTGCAGGCTTTATTGGTTATAAAACGTTTCAAAGAAACACTAAAATATTAAAACGTTCTAAACACACACACACACACATATATATATAGTACTTCGTGAATCTTGAAAGTTCTCTAATCCTGCGAGAGTAAGAAGGCGGTAACCATGACAAAAATAACTCATTGAATTCTCATACATTTATCATAAAACAATTCCACGAGTGTTGTGACAAGTTTGATATAACTTTTAACATTCAAGTTAATAAAACAACATAGTTATCCGAGTATCTAGTTGTTGTTGTTGTTTTTTGCCTACATTTCTAGGTAAGCAAACATGCTGTTGTGTTAAGAGATACAATAATCATTAAATTAAAAATCCTTAAAATAAAGCATATGCTCCTTTCACAAGTTTTTCATGCTATAAAAACTTATCGCGCGATATCTAACATTGAAGAAGTGCAAAATATTTGTTCGTGGTATAATTTGTCATTTTATTATTTTCCAGTGCAAAAATTACACATTTTTGGTTACAAATTTCAAAAAAGCAAATTTTGAAGGGAAGCGACAAGTATTATCTGTTGTGAATTGGGCAGCTGAGTTATTTGGAGACACTGACCAAATGTGGAGAATTTTTAGGATAAATTTTTAAATATTCAAGATAGACATATTCCTTATAGAAAGAAAAGGGTAGCTGTAAGTAAAAAACCAGATTGGCTCACAAAGGGTATGAGAGATAAAATTAAAGAAAAGTATCATAAATTAAAAAAATTTAAACTGATCGGTATGATGGGAGATTTAGAAAATTATAGAAGATCAAGAAATTTGGTCAAACAGGAAATTAGGACATCAAAAAAGTATGTATGAAAAAAGGTTGGCTGAAAATGTAAAAATTAACATTAACGATTTGTTTCAGTGCATTAAGGGTAAACAAAATGTTAGGATGGGGTAGAACACTTGAGGGATAAAGGAAAGCTTGTATCTGATGAGTAAGAGATGGCTGGGTTATTAAATTATGCTTTTTCTTCAGTTTTTACTAATAAAGATTTAAGCAGTATTCCTCATCTTGAACATTTGATAGATGGAAACAAGGTCGTACAATATAATTGCATTAATTCAGAGCTTTTAAAGAAATTGGAAAGTTTAAAAAAATGATAAGGCTCCTGGGTCAGATAATATTTCACCAAGAATTTTGAAGGAGGTTAAAGATTTGATATGTGGACCACTTGCTACTATTTTTTTGTAAGTCCTTCAATAGTAGGCAAGTGCCAAAGCACTGGAAGTTAGCTAATGTCACTATTCTTTTCAAGGGAGGTAGTCGTGGGTTCGCATCCCCATCCCACCAAACATGTTCGCCCTTTCAGCCGTGGGGGCGTTATAATGTGACGGTCAATCCCACTATTCGTTGGTAAAAGAGTAGCCCAAGAGTTGGCGGTGGGTGGTGATAACTAGCTGCCTTCCCTCTAGTCTTACACTGCTAAATTAGGGACGGCTAGCGCAGATAGCCCTCGTGTAGCTTTGCGCGAAATTCAAAACAAAGCAAACAAACAAGGGAGGTAATAAAATTGTACCAGTAATTATAGGTCTATTAGTCTTAGATCAGTTGTGGGAAAGTTTTGGAAAATCTGATAAAATATGCTGCTTTACTAAATCATTCAACAAATTTTCTTGGATAGTTAATATGGTTTCACTAAGGAAAAATCTTGCCTTATAAATATTTTGACATTCTTTGAAAAGGTTGCTGCTTATGTAGATGAGGGTAAAGGTGTAGGTTTGGTATATCTGGATTTTCAGTTTGTTTGTTAGTTTTTAATTTTGTGCAAAGCTACACAAGGGCTATCCGTGCTAGTCGTCCCTAATTTAGCAGTGAAAGACTAGAGGGAAGGCAGCTAGTTATCACCACTCCCCACCAACTCTTGGGCTACTATTTTACCAATGAATAGTGGGATCGACTGTCATATTATAATGCCCTCATGGCTGAAAGGGCGAGCATATTTGGTGGGACGGGGATTCGAACCCGCGATCCGCAGATTGCAAATCAAGTGCCCTAACCACCTGGTCATGCCGGGCTCTGGATTTTCAGAAAGTCTATGATAAGGTGCCACATAAAAGGTTTGTAAAAAATTATCTCTATAGGTGTGGAGGATAAGTTAGCTAATTTGATAGAAGAATAACTGTATGGAAGAAAGCAGAGAGTTGTTACAAATGGAGTTAAGTCATACTGGATTAATGTCACAAGTGGGGTACCTCAGGGCTCAGTCTTAAGTCCTTTGCTCTTTTTGATTTACACCAATAACATAGATGAAGGAATGACAATAAATTAGTTAAATTTGCAGATGATATTAAGGTCTTGGGTGTTGCTAGCTGTGAAGAGGATGTTGCTGCTTTACAAAAGGACTTACATCATTTAGTGAGTTGAGCAGATGAATGGCAGATGGGTTTCAATTATAATAAATGCAAGATAATGCATGTGGATTATCATAATTTGAATTATAAGTATAATTTGGATGGGAATAACCTTAACAGTTTCATAAAATAAAGGGTTCTTGGTGTAATGGTTGATCAGTCTCTTAAACCATCCTAGTAGCATGCTAGTAGTACAGCAAGTAGGATTTTAGGTTGTATCTACAGAAATATTAAATACAAGTCTAAAGAAGTTATAATTTTATTGTATAGGTCATTGGTTAGGCCACATGTGGAATATTGTGTTCAGTCTTGGGCTCCTTACCTTAGGAAGGACGTTGAATTGTTGGAAAGAGTTCAGAGGAGAGTAACTAGAATAATGCCTGGGATGGAGAGTTTGTCATATGAAGAGAGATTAAGATCATTGAAACTGCTTTCTCTTAAAAAAAGAAGAGTTAGAGGGGATATGATTGATGTGGTTAAGGTTTTAAAGAGAATTGATAGTGTTGATGCATCATCTTTTTCATATTTAAGGCGAGAATAGTAGGGCTAGGGGCACAGATAAGACAGTTTTATTTTTCTAACAGGATGGTTGGCCTTTGGAATGGGTTGCCTTCAAATGTTGTGGAGGCAGTAAATTTAGGTGAGTTTAAGAGAAAGCTTGATAACTATGTGAATGATAAGGGCTGACTTTAAGATTTAAAAAAATAATATTTTAGTTTAGAGGATGGTACAGTCGAGATAGACCAATTGACTCCTTGTTGTCCCTAAACATTGTGTTATGTTAATACAAGTATCAGAACATAAAGGAGCTAGTAGCAATAATTAACTTCTTTCAACCTGATACTCTAAAAAGTATATACATGGTAGAGTAAAAATCGTTTCATTCAGTTTCATTTCTAACTTTTATTCTGAAACATACAGTAATTAAGCTGGTTTCATTGGTCTTCGTAACATTTTATTTAATACCAACTTTATCATACCAGCCGTACCAACCGTATAATACCACCTGTATAGTAACTATTGTTCCAACCTGTATATCTTCCAGTAAGAAATATTGCATCGATTTTGTGAGCTTTAATGAGTGATTACAATGATAACAAGGCTTGCTATAAAGGCGCAAGTAATTTTGGATACCGATGATTGAAGACAATTTTACGATTTGTTATTTTCGTGAAATAGCTTTCAAAATTGTAACTGTGATAAAACTTGTCAGAAAAGACTTTCTTAATTAATACAATACCCGAATACACAAACAAACACATTGCTATATCGAAGATGAAATGAAAAATATTTAGTTTTGATAGATGAAGAATCTGAACGAGCCTTTGGAAAACAATGGATATTTCTTTATATTAGAAGTATCACAAAACGCTTGTTGTTTTGATCCTGAAACGATTTTGTTTTAGATTATTCTTAGCGCAATGTTTGAAAGGGGAGATTTTAATAGTTGTTTGCTAGTGAAGAGTAAGCGATGTTTTTGTACTAAGTGATCAGCTGTGTTTGTACTTAGGGCTGCGCGTGACGTTTAGGAATGGGCTTCGGTACTTTGTTTTGCTTTGAAATCCTGTTCGTGGTGAGTCTCCGTCTTTAATTACAGGTGTAGATGATCGGGTACGTCCATTTACAGAAGCAGTCGGTTTTTGCGGAGTCTTTATTTGATGCGGATCGTGGTGGGACAGGAAATGCTCCAGGGTGTCCCACCCGCCTCCCACACGAACAACAATATGATTTTCTTTCAAAAGCTGTAAAGAAACAACCGACATTTACTGCGTGGCTAGACACTGATTACCTGAAATGGGAAGAGATGTTGCACTTTATTCTCCATGCAAACTTCAATTTACCGAACGCCAAAAGAATTTATGAATACGCGTCTATTGTACGAGAACTGCGCAAAAGTTGTTCTGAAGTATGAGATTTTGGAGAATATTTTCCAACGTCAAAAGAGTATGCAAGTACACATATTATACGAGAACTGAGCAAAAGTTGTTCGTTTATGACAGTAGTACACCCCAGTGGCACAGCGGTATGACTGCGGACTTACAACGCTAGAAACCGGGTTTCGATACCCGTGGTGGGCAGAGCACAGATAGCCCTTTGTGTAGCTTTGTGCTTAACTACAAACAAACACTTATGACAGTAGCATATGAATTATTTTTCAATTATGAGATATTTGAAAATATTTAGCGAACGTCTAAAGAATATGTAAGTACACGTCTATTGTACAAGAACTGAACTAAAATTGCCTGTTTATGACAGTACTGTTTATGTTTATTATTAAGCACAAGGTCCGCAGACATACCGCTGTGCTACTTGACAGTACAGTCAGTAGCATATGAATTACTTTGTAATTATGAGATATTTGAGAATATTTTTCCTCAAAAGAATATCACATGAATACTTACTCTTACGAAAATATTCTTTCCACCAATCGTGTATCGGCCATCTGAGATTTTCTTGATCTGACTTCCGTCTCGTAGAACCTTGGCTGTTATTTGTAATACCTGCAATCAAAAAGAAAAATAAGAAGTCTTATTTGTTGCACTATTTGAATTGCAAACAGTCTCTTAGAATATTTTGTATTATTGGGAAGTGACTTTTTTTTTCTATGATCTTACAAAGTGGTATCATTTTTTGCATTCTTAATTATCTATATTAATCATTTTAAGGAATTTTATTTAATTATTCAATATTCTATGGCTTGATTTTTGTTCTAGCCTAGTGTTCTTTAGAAGGAGTGGTATCCCTGAAATCTGATCTAAGTGGGAGTAGTGATCTAATGTTGTTTAATTTTTCTCATTAGATATTAGTTTAAAATTTCAATACATAATTTGAAACAAAACAAAAAACGTTGGAATGTATCAATCCATACTTTTTTATCCAACTCTGAGAGTTTCGTACGATTTCTAATAGGTGTTACAATGCGCTTTTGGATCGGACTTGGTGTAGGGGGCGCTGTTATAGGTCCAGGGCTGATGACACTTGTTACGGACATAGTCGAGTCTGTTCTACTGTGCATGCGCGAAGGAGAGGAAACAGAAGATATCGATTCGGTTTCCGAGGCTGTTCCATAGTCTTGATCATCAATTTCCTTATCCAGTTTCACCAGTGCAGGTGGAGGAACTCCAAATCGAGTAGCCAATCGTCCAAGTTCCAGAAGACATAAAACCACGGTTCGTGGCTGTGTATGGCGGACTTGATATTTTAAACAGAAGAAAGTATTTATGGCAGTTGAACAACATATATATATATATATATATACATAACTATTACTTAGTAACTAACTA
>NW_013665755.1:80743-88934 GCF_000517525.1 Limulus polyphemus
ATTTTGATGTCTATGATATGTAAAATTTAAAAATTGTATTTTACGGTGATAATCTTGTTTCTTGTGCCCAATAATGCATAATTTCATTTGATAAACACGTTTAGATTGAATGGTAATTTATAATCAGTCACAAGAACGTCGAATCTGAATCACTTGAAAAAAACACGGGGGTACTTAACTTTTTTCCAGGTGTATAGTTTTCTTTTAAAATTTGAACCTTAAGAGTTCATTGGATTATGTACATTCTCATGATTTCTGTCTTATTGCAAGTTTTTACTGCAGTTTGAAGCTTCTTATTTAAGTTTCTAGTGTACTGGTATATGTTTAAGCACCCAAAGGTTTTTTTTAAGTGAATCAAAACATTGAACTTTATTTTACCTTTATTAGAGGCACCATATGTTCCCCATAAGCTGGTCCAGGAAAGTTTCTCTACATTACTTCAGTGTCACAAGTGTCATGCCTACTTAAGGGGAATTGTTCATCAGGGACTCGTGTGTAAAGGTTAGAGGTCAAAGAAATGAAAGTTTGTGAGATGTAGTATTAATATACACATAGATTAACGTAATACTGAATTTAGAATTCTTCGTTGATTGGATAGTTTTATCCACGGTAATTTTTCAAACAAAATTTTAACTTTTATTGCTTAATCCTTAATACTTATTACATAGTTATGTAAAGTTAGAAAGTTACTTTACCAATGGAATGAGTATTCAATATTTTTGTAGCTACTTACTTCTCTAGATATTTAGTGGTTGAGTTAGGTAATCTTAAAGGTATTTGAGTGAAGAAATACATATCTGTGATTTTTTTAATGTGGTATAACCACAAATATTTTACCCATGTTACATTAGACAACCACATGGTCTAATTTTCTTGTTATTATTGTTAGTTTTAGTGTTTTCTTTGTGTTTTTGACTGGATTTAGTCATTTTTTTGGGGGAATTTTCTTAAAAGGTAAAATTATACTCTTTATTTTTTGTAAGTTTTGAAGCTTGGTATTTTGGGAACAGTTATAAGGATTAGTGAACTTTTAACATTGAACACTGTGAAAAATTACAGAAAAGAGACAATTAAAATGACATCTCATTTTCCAGCTGCATTCTACTTTTACGAAAGGATAATCTATGAAACCTGGTCAGAATTAAGGCTATCACTTCTTACAGAGGCAATACTGAATAAAGTAGCTATTAAGGCTTAAAATACCAATTCAAAATGAATCACTAAAATTCAATCAGTCTTCCAAATACTTAAATGTAAAGTGTGACAGTTTGTAGTATGTTGGAAATTTGATTTGTTAAAAATATCAATATTAATTGTTAAACTTAGGAACTTTAATTCTTTATTCTGAAATTTTTTGTTTCAGAATGTGGACTGGTATGCCACAAAACATGTGCTGCAACAGGACTACCATCTTGCCAGGGGCCAGGCAAACAAAAAGAACATTTGTTGTCAAAGTGTAAGCATTTACCTGAATAATACTAAATGATAATAAAAATATTTTATTATTTCTGTTAATATTTTATCATCTTGATCATCAAGCATAGCAAATTTATATTCCTCTAAGAAAAACTTAAAAATAATTTTTATTTATGCATTATTATGTAATTCTGATGTGTTATCACTCATGTTATTGATCTCTTTTTTTTTTTTTAGTAATTTATTTAGGCAGTTAAAAATTATATTAATCATGGTTCACATTGTGCCTTGGGAAACCTGTAAAAAATTTCAAAGTTAATTTGTAGGTCTTTAAAAGTCATGGAAAGTGGAGTAAAACATAAATGTCCTTGAGAAGTTATGGAACACTGCAACTTCATGAAGTTTGGTAACAGTTTATCATTTCATTGAGCAATTAACTTAATTAAGATATGGTTAATAAATAAAATAACTGAAATGGAATGAGGATGGGTTAGATATGAGAGGTGATTTAAGACTATAAAATGTCATGATTAATGATTGAAATGTTCTGGAAAATTATTTTTAACCAAGATGGGAGCACTAATTAGTGCACTTCCATCTCATACATTAATGTAATATATAGTCAAATTTCTCAAGGTTAAACCACTTTTTTTATCTTAATTATGACAAATTATAACCTTCAAGTTAAAATACCTTAACATTAATCTTAGTCAAATGTAATACATTCTTATCTTGGTTCAATAAGATAAATATTTTTAAGTTTAGTTTAATTTTTGCAACCAACAATTGACAAGATGTTTAGGTAATAGAACATTGGTACTGCAAATTAAAGATCAGATGATAATTTCTTTCTGTTTAGTTGTAGCACCAAAAGCAAGTAAAGAATACAGTATACTACAGTGCTTCTGTTTTGATATCTGCCATTGAACTAGTAGCTGCTAGCACCTGTAAATGCTATATCATGAATGCTTTTTCCATCCCTTATCAGTAAATGACATGTTGCCCACTACTTCTGCATGCTGCAAGAGAGATTCAGAAATATTATAACGATACAATATTACTGTATTTATTGCAAATAATCTTATATCACAGATTTTTATTTCATGACAACATGGTAATTATAACATTTAATGACCCAATTGGAAGAATGTGTGTGCACAATGATTTGAATGGTCTCTTGGTAAGTTTGTTATAAACAGTGTATTGAAACTGTTTGAAGAAAATGTGTAATATTTTATTAATTTAAGATAACAGATGTGTTAACTGACACTTTTTAAAACTTTAACCCTGATCAATTTCTGCCCCATATATTTGGAATCAGGTCCTTCTGACTATAATTTCATCTGCATGAAACAATGCTAACAGCTCCCATTGACTGTTTAATGGATTGTACAGCTCCAGTCTGTTTTTCAACTGCAAAGCACTGATACTACTGCAGTGCATTATTAGTTAGGCTCATAAAAATATGATATAAATCACCTAAAGAAAGTAACAGCTTTTAATTTTTTAATATTTGGTACATGGGTGAAGAGTCAATTGAAGATATGAATTGTGGTATACACCGTAATGAATTTTTTCTTATATATGAAAGAGAAAATGAATTTTTTCTGTAGTCAAATTTCTAAAAACTAATTGTTGTTTAACTTTCAGCCAATGTGTTTGGACAAGACTTGACAACTTCCTTTGATGCAACTGAGTTATCTGCTCCAAAAATTGTCGCATTGTGTCTTCAAGAAATAGAAACCAGGGGACAACAAAACAAAAGTAAGTGTCATCACGCTCGGTGGTTGAAAATTTTTTCACAGATATAATCTTAATATTTATAGAGCTACAGAGAAAAAGTAGAATCAAAATGTATTGGTTCCAGTGATTAATGAATGCTGATAATGAAATGAGTTGAAATTCAAGCATATTAAAAACTTATACTGGCTTTAGAAATATTGATTAAACATGTATGCAAAAATGGAAGGTATTTTACTTTGGGGGGAAGATGTGTTTACTTTTTGAAAAGTAGACCATACCATTGTTTTAAAGGACTTTTAGGAAGAGTTGATTGTATTGTATTAGAAGTATATGCCTGAAGTGGGCAGTGTTTTGATCTTTCTGAAGCCTTCAGTTGATTGCCTAGAAAGTTATGCATTTGTTATATTTATGCATGTGTGCAGACATACAAGCACATACAGTTGGTTTGAAGCTTGTATCAGTCCTTTCTCTAAAGAGTTCTGTCTGTTTTATGTCATCATCATTAATGAACAATGGAAGTATAAAGTGAAGTTCGAGTTTGTGCTTTTATCTCTGGTGGTGGTGTTTTGAAGAGTACTGCATCTGATAACCAACTGACATTATGATAAACCTACATTGCCTTGTGACATTATTGAACATACAAATATCTTTTAATTGTAAAAAGATTGTCATTGAAAACATGTAGCAAGAGTCAGCTGTTGTCATTATTCCTGTTCATAAAGGATACAGGATAGTTATACAGGAAACTTTTAGATAACCAGATGAAAAAAATTAATACTACCATCCAGAATAGCCGATTTTAAGTGCTGATAAAAGAGCCAACTGAACAGATTTAATCATTACTGACAAATTAATCAATATATTCAAACCATAGAAATTCATCTCTTCTGTAATGGTAGCACTTCTTTGGGTTTTCTAAAATACACAAACCTTTAATTCCATTCAGATGTGTTGAAAGTTCCACAAATTGTCCTTACTTTATCTAATCCCTAATTGCCATCATTCTAAATTGTCTGTAATTACGTTTGTTTCTCATTTAAAGACTTCTGGTACTTTTATTTTTAACTAAGCATTCAATAAACTGATATTATTTAGTAAATTTAATGTCATGAGTTCCTCAACTTTCCTATTCCCTTAGACTTTCCTATTATCAAAAAGAAATTAACTGAAGATCCCTCTCTGAAATTATGCATCACTGTAAAATTGACTCCAGTATGTCACATTCCACAATTAACATGTATTTCCAGTTGCATTGTGCCTTCCACAAACAACAGACAAATCTCTGTCTTCTTGTAGGTGTTCTGCCCAGTCATCAGTGATATTTGTAACAAATATCTTGAGATCAAAGTCTTGCAAGCTTTCAAGTTGAAACCATAGATGTGAAAGCTGAAGAAACAATTGTACCCTTCTTAAACCTACTGATTTATAGATGTAATTGTCAACTCTTGATCAGTTATGTTTAGAGAAAATTTACATGCACATATAAATGTCTACATTTAAAATCTTAGTGCCCTCACTTCAATCAGGTTAACTCTTCAGCATAAAGACGAAAATACTTATACTCCTACTTTTCAGGCATATACTGTCCATAAAAATGTAAAATCAAAGTAATGCTATTAAAAGAAGTAGAACAAAATTTATATAATGCATTCAACTATGCATTGTCACCCAGTACTGAATTAGAAATTCTCTACTGTTAGTGCATCCCAGTGCTGAGAAAGAAACCAAACAAATTGATCAGCCATCAGATTTTCTAACTAATTCAGTATACAGTAGAAGAAATTTGTTTGTTTATGCTGGAATAAAATGCTACTACTCACAAAAATGAATTGTGCACTGGGTTTACAGTGACCTTGAGTAAGCTTATCCAAAAAGCATGAAACTGAGAGTTGGTAATAGTCTTCTTTTAAAATATTGAAAGTAAACTTCTATTTTGCAACTGACGTATACTTCTTTACACATACTAAAAGCATTTTCTCCTCTAAATTTTACTTTTACCATGTGCTAGATCTTAATTGAACAGTTATTCTGAATAGATACCACATTAGTGTTATAGTTTTTACTAAACCTACATATAAAAGCATAGATATATTTCATTTTCCTAATTTCAATCCTTCTCATTGTAAAAAATCTTACAATTAGTCAGGCTCCATTCTTCTTGTGATAATTATATATCTTTAATGAATTAGGAAAAATACTGGTACATTCCAAAATCTTGAATATTCATATACTCTTTTACTTTATGAAATTATTAAACTATTTTCGAAAGCTAAGTACATTCTCAAACATCTTTCTTTTTCACAGTATCATATGGTCACATTTGATTTAATTCTACGTTTATATGACAGACTTGTCATATAAATTTATATTTATTTTTGGTCTTTATAAAACTACTTTATGCTTAAAATCTAGTTTTGTTAAAATTAATGCTAGAAGTGTCAAAAATGTATCAGTTAAACAACCAGTGAATTTCCTAATTTTTGCTGCTATGAACCTGATATCAGGTACTTTTTGATAACAAAGTCTTTTTGTACCTAAAACTGGAGTATCAGGATATAAAAAGCAAAATCTTCCTAAATCAGTTCTTTTACAGTTGTAATTTGAGTTTTTTGTTGCTTTTTCATTTCACTATTTTTTATAAACAAACGTATGAATATGCTTGAGTGTGAATCTACCTGAAAAAACATAGTATGTGTGTATAGCATTCACAAAATTTTTCCCCTGTTCACATTTTGTATTTTGTTCATTATTTTGTATCTACAGAGTAGTTACATATTTTGGTTCTATGGGTACTTGTGGATGTTATGCTTTACATTTTACACTCTTTTTCTATGGACGGCTGAAAAAAAACAAAAAAAAAGTATTTCTTCCAACTTTGTACAAAACGTGGTATGTTAAGTACTCTATTTTTCTTTATCTTTTTTTTTAAGTTTGAAGCATTCTCCCAGCACTCTTTTTAATGTACTGGTAGTAAAATAAAGGCCATCCAAAAGATATGGTTCCATAAGGAAATGAGACATATCTCAATACATTTAGTAAATCATTCAATTTTAAGTATCATTTTTCCATAGTACAGGACCTTTGAAACACCCTGTACAATAAGTCACAAACTTCAAACTCTCTGCATAAATGTAATATTTATAGAAAGTAGAGAGTTTGGAGCTAAGTAGGAATTGTGTTTTTGATTACATTATGCTCTAGAATGAATGTTACATCATTGTAGGGAGTACTTTTTTTATAGATTTTCTTAATTTCTAATAATTTTATTCTGTAATGGATGACTGTTAATACAGTGTTGAAAAGTGATAGTGGAAGCACCAGAATCATATTCAAGAGCTTTTGTGTAAGTTTGTTTGTACATGCTATTTCGAAAAAAATCCCAATCTTTGATGTACAGATTGGCTTGAGTAATATCAATTTTATTCTAAATAAAGAAATTTATTTCATTTCTTATAGTTATTTTTAATATCTTGTTCTTTCTGTTGTTTTCTTGAACAGGTATTGATATGTATAGAGTATTTATGTCCTCGACTTCACCTGAAACAGTGAATGAACTAAAGCAAAAATTCAATAAAGGTATTGTTTCTCTTTATGCATGAAATGTAATTATTCTTAATAACTGTAAATGCTACTTTTAGAATGTGGTAACAGAAAGAACTTTTGATTGAATATAGCATAAAAAAATGTTTTAAATTTTAATATAATGTTTGCAGTTTACTAAAGTAGTGTTTAAATTAATTTTGCAGAAAAGAAATTATAGTACACAGACAAATCAAGAAAATAGGAACAAAAACTACTGAATTCCATTTTTATACAAAACCTAGAAAGGTTCAACAGATTCCAAATATCCTTACTGTACCTGTTGGATATCTGTTCCAAAAATTTATAACCCTAAATTTAAAACAAATTGACATTTATTATATATTAACTTATGTATTTACTACTTAAATCATTGCTTTTATTAGATTTTCATACAATTTTCGTTACAGTAATATACAAACCAACACAAAACGTATGAAAGTAAAATTAAATGCAATGTATAAGGTAAGGCAATTTATTATAATATTAAATTGACAAAATTGAAATATTTTGAAATTAAAATATGCTAACATGCCATAACTGTTTTTAAAAATTCTAATGTAAAAATTACCTCACTGATATATAAAAACATCAACAAATGACTTAAACAAGTAATTACAAACTGAAATTACAGTTAAAATAAAACTTTCAACAGAGAACCATGAAAAACATCCCACAGTTAAAAATATATCAAACATGTAACTTAAACTTTGAACATGTTACGTGAAACTTGAGTTTCCCATCAAATGTTTTCCTCACATTTCAATAAACTTTCTTTTTTTTTTGTCTGTTTGTAGTTGCACTTAAGGGATTTGACTTTGTATTTGTTAATGCAATTTAATTTTATGCCCCTAACCCCTGTGACACCATACTTTGACAGGCCAATGTTGATGACTTATGGTTGAGTGGTGATGAGAAAAGGCTAAGCACTTTTTTGGTATTAACAATTACTTTGATAATTAGTGCACAAATAGATAGTAATAGAAGGATATGAGATTTTGTGTGCACTCATTTTTCAATTTCAAAAAATGATAATATTGCAATAGAAATGTTTTTAATCTTATAGCTTTTATAAACCTTTTCCACAAAAAAATTAGGGGTTTCATTAACACAGTATTTGCTCAAATTTTAATACCATGTTACAACAAAATGGTGTTCCTGGGCCAACAGGCAGTCACATTTGTTGGTTCTTGCTTAGTAAAATGTATAAAATTATTACTAGTCTTAATGTGTTGTAATATTACAGACATAGTACTACATAATCTCTTAATGTTTTTATATATAATTTTACTGCCTGTCATGGCCAGGTGGTTAAGGCACTCGACTCGCAATCTGAGGGTTGCGAGTTCAAATCCCTGTCACACCAAACATGCTCGCCCTTTCAGCCGTGGGGGCGTTATAATGTGACAGTCAATCCCACTATTCGTTGGTGAAAGAGTAGCCCAAGAGTTGG
>NW_013665755.1:88955-107787 GCF_000517525.1 Limulus polyphemus
TGGTGGGTGGTAATGACTAGCTGCCTTCCCTCTAGTCTTACACTGCTAAATTAGGGATGGCTAGTGCAGATAGCCCCCATGTAGCTATGCGCGAAGTTCAAAAACAAACAATATATAATTTTACTTGACTAGTTGAATATAATGAATTATTTTGAAATGAATTAATTATCATTTTTTATTAACTTTTTTTAAAACAGAATAATGAGTTCTAAGTAATATGATTCTCATATAATATTTTAAAATGTATCAGTGTTTTGTTTTACTGCATTATTTATGCAGTTAACAAGGGCTTTTGTATAAAAAAGTATGAATAAAGTTGTTCTGGCATGAGTTACTTTTGGAATTTTAACACATGGAATATACGCCTGGAGAATTTAACATTTTTTTATATTGGAAAAAAAATTGTTATAGAAATTGATATCAAAATAACATTTTTTTTTTCTAAGTCACATTGGAAATATTAGTTTCAAGTATTTTATAGACTAAATTAAACTAAAAGTCACTTAAACTGAATAGTGTTTAAAACATATTAATATTTGTTATTTATCTCATTAGAGAGACGAGCTGGTTGATTAATTTAATATAATCACTTATCTGTGAGCAGTGATTATGTTGACTAATGTTATGAAAACAATCAACTAATCAAAACTAGTGTTTCTGATTATTACTGTTTGAAGGTATTACAACAATCAATTAATCAAATTTTATCATTAAGTCAATTAACCATATGTCCTCAACAGGGACAAAGTGTGCATTTCATGACCTTTTACAGAGTTACATTCAAAATTTGATTAACTTTATTATCAGTTTATATCAGTGAACTTGACATCAAAACATAGTTTATAATTCCAATGTTAATATTATCTACGTTTTAAAGAAAGTATTTTTACTAAAAATTTGTCTGCGAATTTATGTAGCCTTTACTGAGTTAGTCCACGTGAAAGGTGATTTTTATGCTACGAATAAAAATACTTTCATCTTCCAGTTTTCATATTTCGTTTGCATAACTTTTAGAACCTCCTAAATGAATATTAATTTTTTGGGGTAAAACTTTATACTTTAGATCTTATTTTCTTTAATCTAACACTAACTGTAGCAAAATCATCAATGTATAGTGAAAGAAAGGTTGAAAAATATAGAATAAAATGGAAAATAAAATAAAATACTTTTTTCTTCTAGAATGACTGCAAATTGTAACAGATAATTACAATTATTTTTCCTACCAGCTTCAAGTCTTTTTACAACTGTTCTCATTTAATTCTGTTGTTTAATTGTTCATGTAACTGTGTCTACCTAGTTGTAAAAAATCACTAAATGACCCAGCAAGAGCTTAGGGTAAACAGACTATTATATTACATCACACAATGACAGCCCACATGCGTTCCTCAAAGAGAGATCATGAGAAATATTTTAATTTCATTTTCTTCATTTCTTAGATAACCCAATAAATTTCTAACTTTAACATTTTAGTTACTTTTATTAAAAATCTTATAACCAAATAAAAAATTACCAAAAAAACAAGAAATTTAGCAGTTACTTTAACTTTGAGACCTTTTGCATTTAGGTCTGTGGTTTTTTTTTCTTACTATGTTGCTTGTCCAAAACATAATTCATGTAGTTTTTAAATATGTATTTTAGGACACAAAAAATACATCTGGCATTAGAATAGAATGTCCCAAAACTACTATAATTTATCTGGCTGTCAAGCTAACCTATAAATAGATAAAAAAAATTCCATTACTACTTGAAGCAACATCTTTAGTAAAAATATTTTATTAAAAAAAATAATTTTTTGTGTACAACAGACTTGTAGTGCTTATTAAAAGCTTGTAAGATTTCATAAAGATATATTTAATAAATTCAGAATTATGGTAAAAATTACTATGTATAGCTTCACAGATACCAGGTCGTTCTATTTGACCAACTCCATGTACATAGGGTTAATGTCATGAAATAATTAAGTAATCAAAATTAGTGTTTCTGATTATTACTGATTTCAATATGCTATCTAACTAGTAGTCAATATATTGTCATTATGATTTTTCATTATTATTTTGAATTAACTCTGTTCAACTTAGTGTCATGACTTATAAAAAATAAACTAATTAAAATTAAGAGTTTCTGATTATTACAATTTTTATTATTTGAATAATAGTTGAAAAATTGACTTGTTGTGAAGCACAAAGCTACATAATTGGCTATCTTTGCTATGCTTATCATGGGTATAGAAATCAGGTGTTAGCATTATAAGTTTTTTTGCCTCGATGTAGTAATAATTAATTAGTTGAATTTAATCCATTAATGAGTTTGTTGATTAATAAATTAGTATATTCCATTAATTGTCCAGCTCTAATTAGAGATAATTAGGAAATTTCGTGCAGGAAATTACCCAACAAGAAAAAGACCAGTGAAGGTTTTCTTTTTGTTTTATTGTACAGAAGTTTTTCTAAATGCAGTTTATGTGCTTGTAAAGTTTACGGTCAAATATGTTGATCCTCCATTATTTTTTCTAGATGTGAATAGTGTAGATCTTCAGAATTATGAGCTGAATTCTATTGCTGGTGCCTTAAAGAAATACCTTCGTGAGTTGCCAAACCCTGTGATACCTGTAGAAAGCTATGAAATGTTCCTGGAGGCTTCCAGTAAGATTTAGTTTGTTTGTTTTTTCTTGTATACCCTATAGTTTTTTTGTGTGTAAAAGTAACTCATTTAATGCTCATTTAACATTATTTTACACAGAAAAACAGCATTAATACAACTACTTTACCTTAAAGTTACAATACTGCAGATGTTTTTATATTTGTACTTGTGATTGATAAAAAATATATAAAATGTAAAGTACAATATTGAGTTTAATGTTTAGATGTAAAAACTTTAAAGAATCATCCAGTATTCAGAACAGATTGAGGAAAATATTGTTATTTAATGTGTTGTTATTTTTAGCTTTATCGGGAAGGTTTGATAAACAAATGATGGTATACAGTTGCATGATAATTAATATATTTTGTGTTCAGTGATATCATGAGTACATGTCAGTATTTGGTATGATGCCCCATAAATGTTATACTTGTTTAATTTCATTTATACAATAGCTCCATCAAAGTAGCTGCTGTATCTGCAAGGCTTAAATCTCTCACTAAAAGCCCTTCTGATTAAACTACCTATTTGAATTAAGTTCTGCTTCTTTAATTAAGAAAAAGTTGACTTAAAAACGAGTGTTTTCTGTTTCAGTGTCATTTTAGTTATTGAAATACATTTTTAAAAAATGCAGTTTTTTTTTCTCTCTCATTTTATTTTTGCCTAAACTCATCTATATGATATGAAGGAGATTTGCTGTTCTTATAAGTTTTAAGAATATGTATTTTCTGGAGTTTATTTCTAAAGAAACGTCTCTTATAATGCCTTAAAATTTGTGGCTCTAAATAAAAACCTTTCCTTGTTAGTAACTACAAATACTTACAAAAGCTCACAGATTTTCCACATACTGAAATGATAATGGTTGACCAATCTCTCAAAATTAATTCATGTATAAGGCAACATTAATTATTAAGTAATTCTGAATACAGTTTTTTTTTAAAGCGAGTAATGTTTCTTACATGAAAGTTAAGTGTTCACAGCATTTTTTTTTTATTTTTTGAGAGAGACTTTTTTTCAGAAAAACATGAATTAGTTTTGATCCTGAACTTAAATCTCAGAAGTACAATAGTGTTAAAACATGGAACAGATTACTAATGGTAGAAAGCAGAAGAAGCTGAATATGGTCAGCCTCATCACTAGTCATTCATTCTGAAAATCAAATTAATTCTACTGATATTTTGGGTGAAAACTCAGGATTAAAAATCAAGTATCTCACAAAGTTTTTCTGATAAGTTGCAGGATCTTTTTGTGGTAAAGTATACTTATATAAAAAGTAAATAGTTCCTATGCTTGAAACTCTTACAGTCACCAAGTACAAAGGGCTAGCATGGAAAACATAGTATGTATTAACACTCGGTCAGTGACTTGAGGAGACATTTTTGGTGAGATGTTTTCTGGTACTCTCTCTCTTTTTGATTTTGAATACAGCTTTGAACTTTGAATTGTCCACTAGCATGGCCAGATTTGCATTATTTTCCAGGCTATGAGGGAGTAAAACATATAACCCCATCCATATTCCTATGCAGAACAAGGCTAAGTTCTGTCAATAGACATCATCATTATCTGATGAAGAATTCTTTGATTAGTATACAAAATGCTTTGATGTTACTGAGTTTTATAGTTATTTTATTTCTCACCATTGTATGCAAAAGTACTGTGGCATGTGCAGGCATCAATGTATATGTTTTGATGATTTTTGCTTGGAATTGCTGACAAATACTTGCAAAGTCACTTGCAGAAGCTAGCCTATTGTTTGAATGGTGAGATAGTAATAGTAGCGGCAAAAGTAATTATATCAGAGCTGTAACAAGGGCAGTAGTAGTAGTATCAGTAGCAAAGATGGTAGCAGTAGCACAAGAGCAGTATCACTGACATAGCACCTAGGGTATGTAGACCAATCAAAGGTTTTGTATATGTTTTTAGACTAAAAAGGATCTTATATTCTTAAGTACTTTTTATTTGACCAACATGAACACTCCTACTTTTGGTAAGAGGAACACAGTCTCGCCAACCCCTAAATTCCTCATCTTTGTGGCCAAACACTAGTGAAAGCGAGCTCTTATGGCAGTAAAGTTTTTTTTATTTTTAGATTAGCAGATTGAGTCCTTTATCAGAGTATATATATTTGAATATCTGAAACTACAACACCCTTCTATAACTCATCAAATCTCCCAAATTAAGTCTCATCAGTTTGAAAGCTGGGTGTTAATTATTGATAACATATTTTTATCTTTTTTTTTCTTAGGATTTACACAACTTTTTAAATCATAAAACAGGTTACAAGCATATATTTTTGAGTTAGTAGACTGTGAGAAATACATAATTAACATTAAATCTGTTTCACTTTCTTTCAGAAATAGGAAATGATGACCAGTGTGTTCTTTGTCTTGTTCAGTTAGTCAAACAACTTCCTGTTAATCACAGAGTTACCCTTCAGACTCTAATGTCTTACTTTTGTCGGATTTGTCAGTTACAACACATGCGAGGAATCAGAGACTCCCCTACTGTTTTAATTAAAACGATGTGCCACATTTTGCTTCGTCCACGTTGGGAAAATATCATGTAAGTGTCTTGTTTTAAATGTAATAGTAGTAGGCATGAAACTACTAATATGTAATGTTAGTGGTGGTTGCAGTGTAGAATGTATATGTGAAAGTTGTTTCTATTAAGTTTATAAGCCAAATTCTCTTCATTACTGTTAAGTTGAGGGTTTGAATGTACTGTACATAGTTATGCAACTCAAATTGAAAATGTAATGTTGGAATACTGGCATAATATGAGTTTGCTACTGTGTTAGGTATTGTATAAACAACCAAAGAAAAAATTTTCTTTAAAGACGCATGATGCTTACTTAAATTTCTACATAGTACTTTATCCTTAGTGAAGACCAATGAACAGGCTTTCTGTACCTTTATTTATGTGATTTATTGTTTCAGATTTAAATGAAATTAGTGAATAATGGCTTTCTAAGCAATAAAGTTTTAAAAGATAAACAGTTTAGAAAAAGTATAAGGATCTTACATTAAGTGTGTCAATCTGTAGCAAATTTTATAGCTTTTAGAAGAAGAAGAAGCATTCTTTTGCTTTTTGGATCCTACTCTTCTAGTTATCTTTTACACCTTTTTTACTTGCAGTTGATGTCAGATTAATAGACAAGGTTATTTTATATCTTTAATCTTTCGTTGTTTTAGTTTTTATAAGGATTATTTGATCACTGATCAGTAGTTTAAAATTAGGGATGGTGGTAGATAATAGCCTTAGAGGCTTTACAACAGATACAAAATACAATGCTTTTTTCTTTCTTGTTACCAGACAAATAGTTCACAACACAGAAGCACATATACGTATTGTGGAGTTGTTGTTATACAAAGGTGACTGGGGTGAGAAGATGCCAGTTTTTGATTCAGCCCCAGGTAAATTAATAGACAAAACGATTAGTTATTGTTTTTTTTTGCATGCTTAATCTATTTATTTTAGATTAACATAAAATTACAATAGATAAAAGAAAATAATATTGAAACCTTCACTACATTCATGAAAAAATGAAATTACATCTGTATTTGATGTTAGAAAAACAGTTACATGCAGTTTACGTATCAGAGCCTAAAATATCAGTTTGTTTAGAACAAAAACATTGATACAAGAAGGTTGAAAATATAAACTTGGGTAGGTGTTCAAAACATTTTTACACAAGACTAATACATAAAGTAAGAACAAAAAAAAGCAAATCAAAAATGGCTTCAGCTTTTCATAGTTTTTTTTTAACTTTATAAGGAGCGAATCGAATTTTCCTTACTGTGTACTAACAAATACGACTTACATCCAATGAATGCAGATGAAATTGTGTTATAATGGCCTTAAAAAAATTTTATATGGTAGAGTAATTCTAACCTCATGATAGAGAGACTACACACACTTGGATAAAATGGACTCTGACAAAATTGTTAAAACGTTTGTTACAACTTATCTTTCTTTAAGAAAAGGGTTTATTAACTTATATCTTAAAATTTTCTGATACTATAGAAATATAGTAAACATTGAGTTGCATTATGTCTAAGTAATATTAATTCTCTTCCTTCTTTATATGTCTTTACCAGAAAAAGTTTTTATATTTGTCTGCCTTTCTAACAATTTGGTATTCATTTTTATTAGGTTTGTGAGTTTTAATAAATACACAAGAAACCTGTTAAATCTCAAAGTGTTTAACTATGTATGAAGTTACTTTGTGGCACTTCTACAGTTAATTTTTTTGTATTAATTAATTTGTATTGTCCTGAACATAACCGAGTATAAATTCAGCATTTCTTTGCAAACTAAAGAAACAGAAATGAGTAAAGTTTAGATGATTTTGTGAACTTCTTGAAAATGATCAATTTTATTATAATAAACATTAAAATTGTAACATTTCCATAACAGGAGCTTCTTTTAAAGTAATTAAAAGTATCTGGTGAGAAAACATTTTAAATTTTTCTGAAGAAGTTGAAGTTCATAATGTCCTCTTTTGTAGCCTTACCACCTCGAAGACCATCCTTTGTTTCCAGTCAGTTACCATCAGAGACATTTACAATGGGAAACTCTAACACTGGAGGATCTGTGGCAAAAAGTAGTGGGAACAATTCTGAATACAGCATTGGTCCTTCTGTCAGATCTGTAGAAGGACCCCTTACACTGGAGGAGGCAGAGTGGTATTGGGGAGATATTACAAGGTCAGAAGGATTCTGTTGCTTTAATTTAGATTACTCAGCCATTGGATTTAGCATTTCATTGAATAGCTAGTGCCATATCACAGTGTAGAGTTTCTTTTAGATTTGCATCAGTACTTTTAGAATATGTAAAATGTATATATAATAGCAGCTCCCAAATGGCAATTCTGTGTCAAATAAATAGTGTAATAGTTACATATTCTTTTCACTTTGTGCATGGTTTGCAAAGCACTATGTACACAATAGTGTTTAAGAATCAGTTTATTTAGCATTACACTTATTTAGTAGTATAATAGTCCTTACATCTTTTAGGGATATCAATTTTATATCAACTTAACTCTGTGGAGATTTAATTTACAAAAATAAAAAGTTTTATTTTTACACCTTGAGAAACCATATACAAAGAAATGAATTTGTTTTAATGTAGGAATATATATAGACATACACACACTCACAAAGTAATTAGAATGTTTTTGTTTACAGTTGTTCTTATTTGGAGAAAAAAACTATTCTGATTTACTTGTTTCAGCAAAAGACAGTTAAACTATTTTCAGTGAATCTTTTGAGGAACAGCTGTTCTTTATCTAGGGAGGAAGTAAATGAGAAGTTGAAAGATACTCCAGATGGCACTTTCCTTGTAAGAGATGCTTCCAACAAAGGATCAGGTGAATATACACTCACACTTCGGTAAGTTGCATTGCTAGATTTTGGTTTTTATTTTCTTTAACATGCATTCTGAAAATATTATAACTTGATGTCTTGCAGTAAAATAAAGAATAGACTAAGGATTGAACTAATATTTATTACTTTTGAAAATTTTGAGTCATATTGACATTTTCCATATTTCAAAATTGTCTGTGATTTACTTTTGATCTTACGAAAATAAAAGCATTTAAAACTTCATTTATGACCAATGAATATGCTTCTTGTATCGGCACTAAATTTTTGGATACTAATTAAATTAAAACATATTTGTCTATGAATATGTTTTAATTTACAAAGTGTAGTCAACAGTTTTTCAATTTATAAAGAATTTAAAAAATTATAATAACTTAACCTAAAATTTTACTTAGTTAATTATCAAAATCATACCTTCTTCCAAAGTTTATGAAAAATCAAAGAATATTTTTCGATATAGTTTCTATTTGTTGTATATCTTAATATCAGAGTTTAATGGTTACAGTTATCATACCTGGTATAATTTTAATTTGTTGACTAGCTGGTTGGCATATCTGTGTAATGTATTCATCTCTGAAAGTTTGATTGGCATAAATGTCTTGAGCTTTATCCAACTTCATATCATTTCAAAGTTGAACATACAGTGGCCATTCTGTGCATGAGTGTAATTACAGTGTTATGTTTATAATTTTAGGTAGTGAATTACAAAATAATCAGTTTACAATCTATATTCTGTTATATATTATTAATTTCTATGATATTCTACTCATCTTTTTATTTATAGAGGTAATAGTTCCCTAGAAACTCTAAAATGGTTATGAATAGTGTTTTTATTTGTTCTGAGCATTTGAAATGTTTCTTAAAGGTAACAGTTTTTATGACATGTTTTTACGTTATTGAACCCTTATTATATATGCATAAAGACTTAATATTGATTTTTTCTTTATTAATTTCTGACCTTGTTTTAAGTAGAAATACTATCACATCTTATTTTGTTTTTGAATTGACTGATATTTTTAATACAATAATATGTTCAGTCATAGCAAATGAAACAAGTCAGTTGAAAATATTATTAGAAATATCAAAGATCACAAGAAAATATATTTTTAGTTTCCTTCACTAAATGATACAAATTCTCTTCAAATGTAAAAATTACTGTGAGTAAATAATTACTGTCTTGAACCATTTTATTTGACTTTTAAGTCAACATGCTTAATTTTTTGATAATCTTTATTTACTATATTTATTAATTTTTTGATAATCTTTATTTACTATATTTATTAATTTTTTGATAATCTGTATTTACTATATTTATTAAAGGAAAAAAATAATTGTTTTGTGTTCTGTGGTTATATTTTTGTACTCTTCTAGCAAAGGAGGAAGCAACAAGTTAATCAAAATTTATCATAAGAATGGAAAGTTTGGGTTCTCTGAGCCTCTGAAGTTCAACAGTGTTGTGGAATTAATTAAGTATTATCGCAGTGTTCCACTATCTCAATACAACCGAACATTAGATCTGAAGCTACTTTATCCAGTGTCTAGGTTTCAGCAGGTCAGTTGGCCTTTTTAATTACTTGATGATTTTGATTAATTTTTGTTAGATGATACCTTTTAGTTTTCTGGTAAGTCTCTTAAAAAATTCAGACATTTTGTTTTCAACTTTCTGTTACCTCTTATCTGTCCATTTGTGTTCAAAAACCATATTCAGCTCAGTTACTTATATTTTGATGCAAAGAAACATAATTATGATCTAAAGAAATTATAACCATGAGAGTAAACGGAAACTTATATTACATAATAGTATTAGAACTGATTTTCATTGTTAATGTTAGTCAAGTACTGTTTTTGAATTATTATATTTTGGACCAATTAGATTAAAGTATTTATCTGGAACAGGATCAGATTAATTGTATGAATCAATTATAGCTAATTGATAGAAATAGAACTACTGACAAATAACTTCATACTCAGGGATGTATTTGTAGATTATCAATTAAACAATGATTATGTAGGAAAAAGCTTGTCTACAGCTATTCTTTACTGCTCATCTGTTTGGTGATGTATTTGTGAAAAGAAAATGGATCGGTTCAATTACATTCCATTGTATAACTTCAAGTAGATTTTTAGACATATTTAATACATGTTAGTATAAGATGACAACAACCATTGAACAGTGAATGGTTTTACAGAGTGAAAGATCACAATAGACCTGCCAAACATGTATGTAGCTTTTCTATTACACACTTGTTTTACATAAATGCTGTGCTGGAATGCTTTATAATAATTTTGGCACATTAAGAATTTAAAGGATTATATGAATGATTTATGTAGGCAAATTGTACAAGATAAATGATAAATTGCTAAGAAGAACTTTTGTCACTCAGGCAGAGGATGAGGAGGAAAGCACAGCTGATGTGGAAATGGTGGCTCAGAAATTAATGGAAGTTAACAAAGAATATCTCCAGAAAACTAAGCAGTATGATCAGTTCTATGAAGATTACAGCAAAACATTACAGGAAATTCAGCTACAGAGACAGGCCCTTGATGCCTTCAATGAAACGGTAGCAGTGTTTGAAGAACAAATTGAATTACACATGGACCATCAAAAAGAAGCTATGCAGCATGAAATGCTTGGGTAATTTCACAGGATTTAAAATACCTTTTTATGACAAGAGAGGAGAAAGCCTTAGCAGTTTGACAGTTATAAGCAGATGTACACATACACAAGCTTTTTTTTTTTATAATGGTTAATATATGTAGAGAAAGAGAGCAAAAAGGGGGGGGAGATATAGTTACAGATTCATTTTAACAATTCAACTTATGATATGTTAAGAGTATTAAAAACATTATCAACTTAGCTGTTGAGTATAGATAAACTGAAGAGAAATAATAATAATATTTATATTATTTTATGTTAAGTATTTCACCTTCATTGATCACACTTGATTCTTCTGTAGTAGTACAGTTTTAAGTTTCTCACCAAATTAACTTTTATTTGCATCATTTGAAATAATATATATCTATATATATTATCTATAACCAGTAGAAAGTCAAGGTTTTCATCTATCAAATGACATATTGTATAACGTATTGTGTTCTGAACAGATAAGCATCAGTTTCACTCGGAGTACAAGTGTCGTTCCCATGGGAAGGTTAATGACTAGCTTGGATGAATTTGTAATGGCTTTTGTCACAAAGTTAGAAAGCCAGATAAATTTTGGGAGTTAGGGGAAATTGTCTACTTTTGCATGTTCTTTGGTGCATTTTTTAATAAGATAAATTTAATAATAAAAATTATTAATATATTATTACCATTAGTATAAAAAAGTAGGGTTAACTGTCATCAACAATTGACAGCAAGAAAAAAGAAGATTGGGTAAGTACTTTATTTCATGGTTTTCATGTTTATTCTTCATTTATTATTATAAAAGTAATTAAAATGTAAAAATAGGGATCTTTTTAGGTTAATTAAGATTAAATTAGGTAAAATAAGTAATAATATAATAAAAATGTTTCACAAGGCACACATGTGAGCAGCTCTTGGGTAATGTAATTCGATAGCGTAATGTGAGCTGCACGTTCCCCAAGGGATTTCAAAGGGTAATCAAAAGGGCAATAATACAATAAAATTTAATTATAAATAAATATATATTGTTATGAGCTTAAAGCAACTTAGGATAAATTAAAATTTGAACTTATTTTAGAAAGAAAAAAAGGTAATTTAGATTTATTTTTAATATTATTTTTTGGTGGTTACAAGGTCAGTCAAATTGACCGATCCTCTATAGAGATATGGTAGAGAAAATAACAGATAAAATATAAAGTTTTACTGAAAAAAAAACATTTGAAATGTATTTAGGAGGTTTTAGGGATTACACAAAGGAAATTTGAGATTTTTGAGATGAAGTATTCTTAATCTTAATATGAAAATTACTTTGCACATAGACTATTTAAAACAAATATTCAATATATTAATGGGCAAATCTTTATTTTAATTTGTAGATTTTTTTGTATGTGAAAAACTTATAATTTTAACTGAAAGACTGCCAAATTTTGTGAAGATATATACACCATACTGAAAGTTAGAAGTATTAAATCTATAAAGACTTTACATGAGTACAAAGAGGTCATGTGGTCAGTCAAATTGACCGAGCCCATGTTGAGAGAGTTAAACTCCTTTCTGTGTATGTCACAAGGTTTTAATTTTGCTTTCAGAACTTAATTAAATAACTTTACTATCAATATATTTTGATGAAATTAACATTTCATGTATGTTATAATTCAAAGTTTTATATTATCTTAAGTTTTAATTCCTTTATTTCAAAAGAAACTTTAAAAAATACTTGAACTTCAGTTTTGTTGTCACATGATGCATGAATTCACAGATCTTAACACTTTGTTTCTATTACTTAAATAATGGCACATGTAACAGTGTACAGATACATCCAGACTGAATTCTACTCCTAAAGCCTTATTTACCTGTCAAAATTTCAAGTTCATTCTGGTCAATTTAGAGAACTCCAGAAACATTTATTATCCCCCTGACAGTAGCCACTCCCACCTTCTATAGTTAGACTTGAGTTTACAAGCCACATCTACTTATTTAGCATACATGTTTATAGCCAATAGAAAGAGCTAATTTTAAACTACAATTTCTGAATGGTAATTTTAAAATTGATACATAGTATTTATTCTATAAGAAGTGTGTCAAACTGCTCTTAGCATTGTTGCAGTTTTACCCTTGCTAGCACTTAGCATTGATTCTCACCTTGATACATGCTAGTTTGATAGACAGTTAAATTGTATTTAGGTTTTAATTTTATATTTTAGTTAATTATATATTATTTATGTTTTAAAATTCATATTTTGAAAGTTTAATAATCTTTTAATATAACCTAAATGTTGCCTCACTTCACGAGACTTTCATTACTAAGCAAGTGCAAAGAAATTTTGCCAAAGGCTAAAGTATCTCTTTTGGTGATACCATTATATCACCTGGGACACCTGTTGCCAGGTGTAAAGAGAATAATAAATGGTAAAGGACAGGAAAGGAAAATAAAACATTAAAAATATACTATAAGTGAAAAGGTAAAGATGTGAAATAATGAATGTATCTCAAAGAAGATATTTTAAGGTTATTCAACATAGAGTTAAAAAGTATGTACATATTTCTGTTTCTTAGTTTTAAACATTTCATTGCTCTGTATGTTGAATATCTACAGTTAGTGATATGGTAAAGTAAAAAATAAAATACAAACATTTATGTTTGAAAAACTTTTGATATTCATTTAGGAGGTTATGCAAATGAAATTTAAAAACTGTAAGAAAAAAAAAGTATTTTTAGACTTATGAAAATCACCTTGCATTTGAACTATTCAGAGTCGGAGTGCAAATAATAACAATAAGTAACAAATTTTTAGTAGAAATAATATAAAAAGTCAAATTTGAATATTTTTCTGAAACTAAATGCTTTTAGGAAGGTTCCTCTCAAGTTTGAAACAATTTCATCAATAGTTTATTTTTGGAATTAAATTTGAGTTACATAGCCTACTTGTATAGTAAGTAGGACATTCTGAAAGGGTTAATATCTAACTCAGGCATACGTGGAGTTTTAAGTAAGCATAAGTAGAAATTACATTACAAGTAAGAAGGTGAAATATTTCTTTCATTGCAAACAGTTGTTCTTCCTTACTTAATCTCATTCCCCCCCCCCCCCCCAACAATGGCACAACATTAAGTCTGTGGACTTATAAAGCTAGAAATTGGGTTTCAATACTCATGGTGGGCACAGCACAGATAACCCATTGTGTAGCTTTGTGCTTAACTATAAACAAAAACTTAATCTCATATTAGGTCTTCAAAACTTCTGAACTTGTTTCTGCATCTGGTAGCTTAGCTAAAAAAGTTAGTTTTTCCAAATAGACCATATATTTTGTCATAATATACAGTTGGCTTTATCTTTCAAAACATTATATAGGTATTTTTAGTAATTATTTTACCACAAACTTGTACCATGTAAAATTATTATGCTTTAAAAAAACATTGAATTCATTAATCTGTATTAATTAGGCAGTAAAAGAGCTATTGTATACAATTTAAGTAGCACAACTTGTCTATTAGCTTATGTCTCATATTATTCCTGTTAGAAATTGTTTAAGGATAAATGTTAATTTGGGAAAATTTGGAATACAAGTTTATAAAAATTAATTTAATTCAAAATTATTCTGTTTAAGTATTTTAATTTTGGCTTTACTGTAAATAACAAACCTCAATTGCAATATTTGCTTGCTATGTAAATGAACTGTACAAGAGGGAGATTTTCTTTTACCTTTTATTTTTTTATATATAAATCTACAAGTATGAAATAGTGTAGTTATAAGGCTTTAAACCTTTATTTGCTGTTACAGATAAAATTTTGCTGATAGTGCTAAGATAATGAGGTAAGTTATTGACAAGAAATTTAAATAAGTTCCTGTTTTTCAAGTACTTTTATTGATAAGATTGAATTAGTTGAAGGAAATTTGTAGTTTTTCATTTTGTTTTTCTTGTCATATCATTACCTCTAAAACTTATCATAAATTATTTCTCTTTACACAGACTTGTTGAAAACTTCGACTTACTGAAGAAACGGTTACGCACAATACAAGAAAGTAAAATTCAGTTGGAGAATGATTTGAAACACCAAGCAGCATATAACCGGACATTAGATAGAGAGATGAATTCTTTAAAGCCTGAGATTATCCAGTTATACAAACAGCGAGAACAGTACCAATTGTAAGTGGCTGTTTATACTGAGTTTGTTTTTGTTATGTTGATAAACTAGAGAATATACAGTACAGATTTCATGAGAGGTAAAGAATATTTTTTCTTTTAAAGTTTAACAAATAGAAGAAGAAAAATAATTACAGTTTAGAAAATCCCCCTGAACAAACATGGTTAAGTAACTTAAAGACTGATTTAACTATCTAGCATAAAATTACTGTTGAAAAACTTCAAACTACTATTGTTAAAACTTTATTATGAATATTTTTTTCACATAGTCTTTGTTTTTCAAACCTGGTTTTAAAACTCTGTGAACTTGTAATATTAAGCATATTAAGATATCATTAGGTGATAAAATTGATATTATCCATAGTAAATCTATCCAGAAAAATTCATCATGTCAAACAAAATCCCAGTAACAGATTAAAAAGTATGTGTATATAAAACAAACCTAACTTTTAGGTAGTTTTCTTTTTTATCAAGAAAATCGACAGAGTTATTCTGGGCCATCTTGCAGCATAAGGAAAGAAAGAAAATATTAAAATGTGTGTTTTAAGCAGGTCTAGTAATATGGGTTTCATATTTATATAAGCATTTGTTTAACATACTTAACTGATAGTCTAACCTATCTTTTCTCCAGATGGTTACTAAGTAAAGGACTGAAAAAGGAAAGAATTGACAAGTTGCTTCAAGATTCATCTGCAGATGCTAAAGACCTGGCAAGGTAGTATGTGTGTGTGTGTGTTATGTAATTATTAATTTTGAACTGATATACAGAGTATACAATCATGTGTTGCAGCTATTTGAAGAATCTGCATAGTGTAAAAAAAGTTTGTTAGTTTTTGGGTTTTTTCTAGCATGTTGTACTTTTGTAGTATACCAAGAATATAGTTTTTTTGTCAAATGTGAAATATGTTTTTCGACACTAATACACTAGACTTAGAATTCCTAAGATTTTGCAGATATTTTAAAAGCTTTATGTCAAGTGTAAGTTAGAGGTTGATTAAATTTGGCTAAATTGCCGTAGTTTATTCAGGTAGTTCGTATTTAATGAGTGATTACTTCAACTAATTCAATTTTATGGTAATTTATATATTTATTTTCTCTTCCCTTTTATTCCATTATTAAAGCTTATTGGCCAGAAAAAGGATTATAAAAAAATGAATATATCTAAATGATGTTACTGCACTGATGGTAAATGTTATATCAAAAATTCTTGTTAATGGTGAAATTTCCTTTTTTTTTTTCAAAATAACAAATAGCTCTATAAATCCAGACACTTTAAGCCACTTTCATAGAATCAAAGTAAATGTATTAGACCACCATGGAAATGAAAATAATAATATTAAATACCAAGAGTGCATATTTCATTAATTTGAAGAGAAAAAAAGATAAATTACACTTTCACAAGGTTAATCCATAGCTAATTAGATTATGCATTATTATATAAATTCTGATTTGCATTAGAAGAAAGTTAAAAACCACACATTTTTTTAGAGATTCAGCTTTTGTCCAGGATTATGATAGTCTTCCCCATCATGATGAGTCCACGTGGTTTATAAGTGAATGCTCAAGGCCGCAGGCTGAGAACCTGCTCAGTGGAAAGTCTAATGGGACATTTCTTGTCCGTAACAGTCGTACAGGCCAGTATGCATTGTCCATAGTGTAAGTTTGTTTGTATTCTACTTTTTATTGTAAAGAGTTTATGTCAGGTATGGGTGGAATGGAAAACAGTAACAATTTTCAAAAGACTGCATATAATGAAAACTGTTATTTTTTTAAAGTGTGTTTATTATGAGCCTTCAGCTCCTTTGCTGTAGCCTTTGATCATCAGCTATACATCTTGTGAATACATAAAAGTAACTTTAATGAGAAAATTAATCTTAAAATTAGTATTGAATTAACAGTATTTATACTCTGTTATTTAATGATTTTTTTAAATAACTTTGTTTCATACTGCTTTCTTTACAAAATTAGAGAAATGTGTGTCTTTTAATACTTAATTTCAGAAGTTTTATTTTGTTCATTTAGTGAATTGTCAAAGTTTATTGAAAATAGGAATCCCGACATGCACTTAACATGGATTATAACTAATATTGCTTGTAATGTGTACTTTGTTATTTTTTGAGTGGTGATATAGTTCATATAAGTATGTTTGACTAAAACTTGGTTTTGTATACAGAAATGTGGCTTTTCCATGTATTTGCTGATTTCCAAGTTTTTACCTGAATCTTAAAAACATTCTGGATTTAAAAAAATATATACTTTTTCTATGGCTGTAAAAACATCCTCTAAAAAATTAAAATGATAAATTGCAATAACTGTAAAAATTGTGCATTTCCCTACTAACATAAAATACACTAAGCCTAGTCAACAAAAAAGTACATAAATTACAATAGGATGTACAGCAGCATCCAATTTCTGCATTTTCTTATAAAGCAGCCAATCTGTAGTTCTAAGAACATCAGAATTTATGGAAAGAGTAAGCAAAATGGCTGTTTTGAATTATATATATATATATATTTTTTTTTAGTTTCTGTAGTGCAACTTATCTTGCATGTCACAAAGTGAATGAGTGACAATGTTGATTCTAATTATTTTAGTTGCATAAATAAATTAATGATATAATCAGTATGTAACTGCTATGCAGCATCAAAATTAACATAAAACAGATTCATATAAAACGTGCAATATGGAACTTGCAATTATTGCACAATTTGTGACCAAACAAAAAATAAATTTTGAACTTAAGTATCAAGGGTATTAACCAACAATAATTAGATGTGCATCAACAGTAATGAAACACATCATGGGGACACTAAAATTTGACTGATGCAAAGATCATATTTTTCTGGGTGCTTTTTTGTCATACATCTTGAGTCTGCTGGAAGAAATGTGAATTATGCCAATTCATGCTCAAAATTGGTATAGACTTTATTTTGCTAATTGTTGTGTGAAAAGTTATTCTTCAATAGTTTTTTAATGCATTTTGTGCAAAAAATAATGCAATTCTTTCAAAGTATGCTTGAGACCTTTTCTAAGTTTTTGTTGTTTAAACTAACAATGTATAAACCTTTTGTATTTCCTCATCTTACAGAGTAAATTTATTTGTTCCTATGATGTGTGAAGGTTATAAATCTAAAAAGAAAAATATAGACACATAGAAGTGTGTACTGAATGTGTAACACATTTCTTATGCTATTTCTGGTGGTGATGGAAGTATCACATTACATCTGTCATTAGAATGAATTGTTACCATTTGGATTTAACTCATTACAATAAAGTTATATATATATATGTATAGACACAAACACATGCTGGACAGGACATATTTACAGTATGAAATATAATTTTTTAAATTTTTTTGTAAGAAATTAAAATAATTTGATATTGTTCATATTTTGACTTGTCAGTAAGGTTTAATTACAAGACAGTGCATGTTATACAGTATTTCAAGTGTAATTTGGTATTATTTTGTTGAAAGATATTAGAATTAATATCAGGGTAAATATTTGGAGACTGGTTCAAACTCCATTTTTTAACTTCCAATATATTTTTTTTCATTTTACATGATGGGTGTAAGGCTTAACCCTTTGACCATGACCTACTTTCATTGTAAGTAGGTATGCAACTCTTTTGAAAGTTCTTTACAAAAATGAAACTATTGGATGAAATTCTTTTCAATTTGAGATGAAAGGTTCTATAAGTATGTAGTTTTGAAAAATAATATATTTAATTTTGATTTTTTCTAAAGCAATGTTTTTGCATGCCTTTTTTCTTTTCACGTGTTGCCTATCCAACATGCAAAGTAATTTTCATTTTAAGATTAAAAATGTTTTTGAGCATCACATTTTCAAATTTCACATGCAAAATCATTATAATATCCAGATAGTTATCAAATGTTTTTTAAGAAAAAACTTTATATTTTATCTGTTACTTTCACTAACAAATATCTGTATGGGTTCAGTCGGTTAGACCGATCTCGTAACCACCATAAAAAAATTAGGAAATATTTATAAGTTGTGCCTTTTTTGTCCAGTAATGATTATGTA
>NW_013665755.1:108253-114059 GCF_000517525.1 Limulus polyphemus
TTATATATATATATATATATATATATATATGTATATACATATATACATTTGAATAATCCAAAAATCATAAATTACTATATTGATACTATAGAACTCATTTATAATTTATCAATTTTAGTAACAAGGCTGTATTTGGGTCTGAAAATATATGAAATTTCAAGCAGACTAAAGACTTGACTTACTTCTATGCCGTTTTGTATTGAAAGAAAGATATAACGACTTTATATTTGAAAATGGCTGAGAAAACCACTATGGGGTCATTCTGAGCCTTCAATTGGTTATTCACATGTCATATATAGTAGTATAAGAAAAAAAGAAAAGATAGGAGGTACTTATTTTATATTCTAGCTTGTCAGTATCAGTAATTTGAATTATAATCTATTGTTTGATAACAAACTTAATGACATAGATACATAAAATAGTACTTCAATAAAATTTTGAATGCGAGTCAACAAATGACATGGCCTTTGACCCATATGGGAAGGGTTAATAGTTTAGGTGGTTAGCAGGGTAGGGGGGGGGATGATCAAATCAGTGACCTACAGTAATAAATTGCTAATCTGAAAGGACATCCCCCCCTCCAATTTTATAATTTTTTTGAGGATATAATTTTGTTGCTTCCACCTTATTTCCTCAGATTTCTTCTTCTTTTTGGTGTATTCTTTAATGCTGTTTGTTAGGTGTTGAACCATCTAATCGAGAAAGTTTACAATCGGTGTTTTCTGTTTGATCACATATTCCTTAGATAAGACACTATTGTAGTTTATAACACTTTGTGCCAACAAAGCATAATCTCTAAATTGGTTATTTTTATTGGCAATTATATTAAAATATTAAGAATAATATTTGTAGCAAATCTTTCTTTATAGGCACTATACAAGTTTTCAGTTAGAAGAAGATAATAGCTTCTGAAGTATATACATTGTCTGTCTTTTTCTCAATATCAGAGCTAATCATGTTAGCTGACGAAGCAACACCTAAAGATTTGGTCAAAATGTAATTTATACTGGCCATTTATAAGATATTATTATTATTGTGGTTAATAATGTCAATAAAGAAATATTTGGTCAAAATTATCAATCATACTATTGTGTAGTGCCACACAAACAACAGTTAAACTTCTCTACAGGAATATTTATACTGCTGACTGTTGTTTTCATATATTTTACCCACTGTATTTAAAATGTTTTTCTGTTTTTTCTCTGTATATGTATGTAAAGATGTAGACTTGTGTATTAACTGAAATTATATATGTTCTCTGTTTATAATAAATTAGAATATTATTTAATTCTAGGAGAAAACGTAAATCAATGTACAAAAATGTATTTTGGTGTACTTGAAAGCAGATTTTTTTTACAAGGTTTCATGAAATTTATAGCACAGTACAATAAATTGTGTATTGCCATCTGATGTCAGTCATGGCTTAGAATTTAATGAAAGGCACACTTAATCTCAACTAAATTAATCTTGCTATAAAAACTAATGTATAATATATGAAATGAAATAATGCTGGGTGTCCAAACATTTTTGAAAACTTATACCAGGAAAACTGTTTAACATAGAGATGCATTGTTTGTTGCACATGCAAGAATAATGTATAATTTTTTTTACAGCATACAGTCACCATAGCTCAACTTAATAACAATGAGTTACACACAAAATGTCCAGTCTTATGGCAAGTGTTTTGCAAGATTGTAGATGTAACCTTTTTGAAAGCTTCTTGGATATGTTGATGCGATTCATCCATAGTTGTAATGTCTATAAAATGTGGGGGCCAGGTGATTTGGCCTCCCCACCCAATCCACAAACTGGGGAATGTTTCATCAAATGTGTTGTGGATGCTAAGGCTCCAGTGTGTAGGAGCACTGTCCTGCTGGAATAACATATTTATAACATCTGATGGTGCTGTAAAAAACTTACAAATATTATTATTGCACGTACAAACCATGTGTCTCTATGTTAAAGTTTTCCTGGCATGGTTATTTTCAAAAGTGCTCCAAAATTCTTAGACACCTTGTATAATTTTAGTCTACTATAGTAGGCTTTCTTTATTGACCTTGTAATTTCTGGAGAACATAGTGTGTTTCTCATGAGCCATTTAATAAATTTGTAAACAGTTCTTTTGAGAATTGTTTACAAACCTTTTAAATATGAAATTGTCATTTCTTTGTGTAATGTGTTGGAATTGCATAAAAATTTCTATTTATCTTTACCTACAATGTTTGTTTTCAGAGCTGACGGAAAGATTGGTCATTGTCTTATCTATAAGACACCAAAGGGGTATGGCTTTGCTGAGCCTTATAACATCCACCCAACACTGAAAAGTTTAGTGCTTCACTATGCTCAGACTTCTCTTGAAGAACACAACGATACTTTACAAACAACTCTGGCTTATCCTGTTTTTGCATTGCAATCAGACCAGTATGTTAATTTTTCAAACTAACAGAAGGTCATTGCTTATTGTTTCAGTACCTATCTGTGTAGATAAAAACATTTTGATCATTTACAGACTGTCTTGTTGTTTCCCACTGAATTGTAGAAGATGATAAACAGAAAATTGAATATAAAATCATAAGTTTAGTTATTAGCTGCTCATTTCTTAACATATTAAACTGAAACTGTGTGAAAGTTTCTTTCATTTAGTGAATAAACTTTCTTTTCAATTTTTTGTCATGAAATTGTTGGAACTCCTTGTATTCTTCAGGTTGTATAAACATTAAATCTGACTTGAGAACTAGTGGTTAACTTGCTGGACTGTGAATCTGAGGGTCCATGGTTCATATCCCAATGCCACGGAATTGCACTCTATTGTTATAAGAGTGACTGTCAAAACTTACTATTCAATTAGAGTACCCCTAAAGTTGGCAATGGGTGCTGTTGACTAGCTGCCTTCCCTCTAGTCTACCAGTTCAAAATGAGAGATGGCTAGCACAGTTAGCACTTGTATAACTTTCATGAATATCTTAGACAGGTTTGTACATTTGTATAGATTGAGATAATATTAAAGTTACTGTTGTTATGTGAATATTTTTAAATCTTAACTTGAACTTTCCTATGCTGTTTGACACAATTTTGAGTGAAAAATTGTTTAGCATGATATTGTTTTGTTTTTTTCAATCTTAAATTGAGCTGTACAAGATGGAATCACATTTATATGAACTAAAAGACTATGGAGTTTTTATGTATACATACTTTCCTGTGAAGCTGGTGAACGTAAAAATAAATGTTACAAGATAAATTACGAATATAAATTACACTAGATAATATACAATATGTGATTACAGATTATGCCAGATTAGACCTTTTATTTCAGAAACAAAATCTAATTTTCAAAACAATGTCAGAAACAGTTGTATTAAAGTAGGAAAAATTTGTGCTTTTACACTGGTGCCATATTTGTGTAAGTGTAACAGACCAGATGAGAATGCCTTATAATTTAGCTGCTTATCAGAAGCTTGTTTCCATATTCAGAATTTTTAAAAAGAAATATGCTTTTATATTTAATAAAGCATCATACAGTTGTGCTCGCATAATTTTTATTGCCCTGACAAAAATGTTCTTTTATACATGGTCAGTGGAGTTGTACAGTCTTCGTCATTTAGTGTACGATAAAATGTTGTTGTACGTAATTATAATTTTTTTACTATCTACCTTAAAAATACAATTCATATGTAATGAAAAATCTTTTAATTGTATTGTAATATGAAAGAAAGGAAATGGTTGTTTTTGCCAGAAGGCATAATGTCTCATTTTAACCTAATCAGTCATAATTCTAGCTTATTTGTTGACAAATATAAATTTGTCTTTTGTGATAATCTTTCATAATAAGATATTTTTTATTGAATTTATTTACTTTGAGAAAGCCAATCAATTTACAGAACCACAATTGTTCGGTTTGACCCTGCCAATACTGAATTGTTTTAATCTGTAAAATAATTTTGTGAATAATGTCATTGAGCAATCCAATAAGTTTTCTTAAGTATCGTTTGAGCCAAATATAATTGACATTCATGAATATGTGATTGCAGTGTAGAAGGCTATCTTCATTTGAATACTTTGTATATTTTTCTTGACAAATTGAACCAAGTTCAAGTATCTCTCAAAATACTTCGCTAAGAGTGTAAAAATAAAACTTGGAAGATTTCAACTTGTATACATTAAAGAGTGAGGAAATATTTATAGAATCAAATATAATTATCATATAACTCAACCATTGCTATGTCTGTTATATACCAGCCATCTTGAAGAGCCCTGGTATTTGTGCTGGATATAGCAGATATAGTGTGGTTGATATATTATTGTACACTCTACTTTCTTTTTAATAATTAGTCATATTTTGGTATAATATGTGAAGAAAAAATCCTGTGTACTTGGCATTAGGTATTTTTAATTTAAATTTAAGTCCATTACCCACATTATAGAAGAAATTATAATTTTCCTAGCAAATAAAAAATGATTGATTTCAGTTCACTGCAAACTTTTGAGGAGAGGGATTGGATTTTATAATAAATAGAAATATGATTTGTCTGTAAATCTAAGATATAAAAAATTTGTATTATGGAATTCTAACCAGCTAAACTGAAGACCACATTGTGAGAGAGAGTCTGAAATGTTGTATTCTGGCAAGTTCTGGTAACTTATTTCCTATATGTGTATCAAAATACGAGTATGATTGTGCTATTATTTTTGGGAGTTGTTTTTATATATCACAGTTTTTTCAAACTTCTGATACAAAATAAAACTATCCAGGAGATTTATTGTCTTTTCAACTAAACTTAATATGTTTTTTGTTTGTATATTTAATTTCGAAAAAAATTAAATTTCCATTAAAATTTTTTATGTAACATAAAATGATGTATTTAAAATGTTTGCTCTTTGCTACTAAATTTTTATGCATGGTTCATTTTTATATAGCATAAGAGGAACAACTTTTTATCTGTGTTTTGAAAAAAATAGCACTCTAGTCATGCATATTGGTTTTCCTGCTGTCTAATAAGGACTATATATTTTTCGAGGTTAAGTATTGGTGAATGAAGGTTGGTTTGCTTTCTCTTGTGGAAAAAAATAAAATAAATGAAAAATTTAAAGATATTTTAAGAAAGATTTAATACAAATCACCTAATAATAACATTGTTTTTTTTATTTTGAACAAAAATGAGAATGTATCTCGAAAAATTCAAAGATATTGTAAAAAAAAAGAAAGTTTTAATAAAAATGATCTAACAATAATATCTTGTTTTTTATTTGAATAAAAATGAGAATATATCTCAACAGTAAAAATGAATAGTACATGCTTTGAACTTAGATTTATATGTTGAATATGAGTAATAAACACTGTTGCTGAAAGAAGTTATCGAAAAAATTAACTCTCTTCACCCATCTTAGAAATACTAATTTTTACTTTTATGACCTGGTAATAATGCATTATTATTTGTTTGAACACGTATGGTTTCATTAGTAATTCACAAGTACTGTATCAAAATTGTTTGTTATCTATACTATCGTTAAGCTATGTTTATGGTGCTTGTTGTTGTCTTTTTACTCACAACAGTGAACCTATGTTTATGCAGGATTTGAAAAATGCGTAAGATTGGTGCTACTAATTTATTCTTAATTATTCAACATACAAGCTGTTCAAGATACTATAAATAAATATTAACCCCAATCCATGGTTATTTTTTTAATGTTTTATGTTTCAAAATTTGAAAGTAATTAGTCATATGGAAGCTAGTAACCCACGTGGCCAATGTACTGTAGTCATGCGACAATGTGTACTACATATGTCGGACAGCCCTGTATTTTGCTT
>NW_013665755.1:115059-122260 GCF_000517525.1 Limulus polyphemus
TAGTATACACACAAAAAAAGCAGCCATGGCTTGAGAACCTTCCTCAGCACAAAATTTACTGCATAACCGTTTTATATAGCTTTGATCGTCTGATACAGTTCAAAAACTGTATTCTATTTTTAAATATAGCAAATGTTTATTCTCTCAAACAAACGAAAAAACAACAACCAAAAGGCTTAAAAACTCGCATCTACCAGCGATGACGGAGCTCGAATTTCTAGTCTTAAAATATAGTCTTAGGAACTTGATGAATGCTGTTTTAAATACGATAAAAGTTATTTCAAACCGGACAACACTATCGAATTTCAACTACAATATATATTGTTGTAGTTGATAACATTTTATTTTATTTTTTTTATTTAAATTATTGTGAAGTTTAACGGAATAAAAACAAAAGAGGCCACTTAATTACTTCGACACTCAAATGAACTTCCAACTGGAATGAAACATATTCTGACATATAATTTGGAATAAGAATTTGTACGCATAACAAAAAAAAAGTAATCAACTTTTTATTTTATGGTGTCCACATACAATGTTAAGAACTGATTAAATAAATCACTCAGTTTTTATGTAAAGTACATACAGGAAATTTATTGCAATGTTAATGGTAATTTTTTCATGTGATCAATATGTTAATAGACACCCTGACTCTGTATTCAAAAAGATCATGGAATAGCGCGCGAGTGCATAAATAGTTCAGAAAATTAGGCTTAAAAAGACGAGAAGTTAATAGACCCCATCCGGAATTCTAGGATTAAATTTGCTAATGTTCTCAATCCATATATTGTATAGCATTTAATTTAATTTAACTATGTGTTTCTGTAGGAGTCTCATCTCCCCATTTGGCCTTGTACAGTGAAGAAAATATGTTTTAATTGAACACATTTGATGGTAAAAAGTATACGTTGTTCTACTAAATATGGTATTTTTTGTTCGTTAATGTTATTTCGTGCATGACTTTCAAGGAATCTTCCAGGGTTTCGAATATGTTTGTAACCTTGTTAGTTTCTTTCAAATTAGACTATGTTTAGCATTTTCCGACGTTCCGGAGTAACGCCGTCAACTCAGATGTTAGTTTTCGAGTTCATTACATAAGCATTATTGCCCGAGTAAAGTCTGGTAAACTTGTATTCGTGCACTCATGCATAGAGCTTTATTCTGTGAGCTTAGTACACAACAGGTACTTGACAAACAGTTTGTGTATTTCCCACATTTTAGATGCTAGTTCAGTAGTTCATGACATCATAAGCTATGATTGTACTATTCACCTGTTGTGTCATGCACAGATTGTTTCAGTACAGTTAAAGTTAGACAATGTGAAAATTTAATGTTTTTTCTATGAAATGATTAATTTCAGGTGCAAACAAATTCAGTGAAATAGACACAACCAATAAGGATATATAATAATGGTCGAAGATGGCTTGAATGGGTAATGAAGAAAAACTTTAATATAAGTTTAACATAACATAAGAATAGAAAATGTTGAAAGTGCGGTAAAGTTGTTCAATGGACTAAATGACCTTTTAAATATCATTTAAAATATGTTGATTCTTTGAAAATTCTACCTCAACTTTAAAAAAAAAATCTTAATCATTCTGTTACGACAGCGGAAGTCACGCGACCCTGGGAGCATGCGCGCTGGAGTTTCTAGAAGGATCATGAAGGACCGAGTGCATTCCAGACGCCCTCTTTTTAATATATAAGACTGGCGAGAATAAAACCAGCGCGATAGGCAGATAGATAGATATGCAGATAGATTGAAGATATAGATAATTGAGTCAAGCGAATAGTAGGCACCGTAAGTAAAATGTGTGAACCACTGTGATTTATGGCGTGTGTTATAAAGGTTGTTAAGTTTAAAGTGACTGTGAAAATTCTGTGTATTATTAAAAGCTGTATCGAGAAAGAATAAACTAGTTTTCATTAAGAAAGAACTTGCATCGCTGAAGTTCCACGGAAAGAATTTATACCGGAAATTAAGAAACGAGCAGATACGTAACAATTCGAAATATATAGGGCTATATCAGATAAAGGAAAGCTTGAGAACTGCTTAAAGTTATCGATCTTTCTCACTCGTTTCTAACCTACGTTACAACATCTGTGAACAGAATACTCCTTTCTCTATTCTGTGTTTTTGTAAGTAAAATCTCATAATGGGCACATTGTTGGAGGACGACTTGAAAAGAAGACTAAAGAATTAAATATAACTATAAAGATAAGTTTATCACTGCAGTACAAATTTGCACTGTAGGGCAATTAACACAGTAGTTAAAAATAACTTAACTGGACAACAAACTTGCATTGCAGGGCAGCCAACACAGTAGTTACAAATGGCTTCTCTGCAGTACACAGGGCTGACGAGAGGGGAGGGGGCAGTTGCCCGGGGAGCCGAGGTATGTTGAGGGGCCCGGCAGTGGGATATTCCAAAGCTCACTAGAAATACATGCTACTTAATAAGCTAAAATGGCTACTGCTTTTTCATGGATTCATAAAGAAATTTGTCGTCTAAATTTGTTTTATGAAAAATCAGCAAAAGTTAATAAATAGAATGAGAGGGGGGCTCGATGATATTACTGACCCCAGAGCCTGGGCTGGCTCTCGACGCCCCTGGTAGTACATATTGGTACTACAGTGCAGTAAACAATGTGGTTACAAACACTCACTGCAGAATAAATGAGCAGTTAATGTGACGTCATGTCATGTCTTCACGTTTATGTCAATATATGTGTCGTAATGTGACGTCACGTCATTCTTAAAATTGTTTTATGGAATACTGGTAGGTATTGTTCATTTTCAATTGCTTGAAAAGCTGTCTTTCTTAAGTGTTTTAATATCTAAAATTTTAAGATTCTAATATAAATTATTAGAAAAGATGTTTTGATATAGATTGTGGGCAAGAACATGAAACATTAAGAATAGGTATTTAGCGTCATCTGTCCAATATGAAAGGAATTATGTCAGTACAAATCTTCTTTTCTGTTATTCTAGTTATAGGATCTATTCAAACTGACTATTTACAAAATGTTAATCGTGAACTTCCACCTTTATATGTGTGTAAATTTATGTTTGTCTAGAAGACGGTCACTTGATGCAACACAAAAGTGTATCAAAGTTGTGCAGTGAAGATGTGTTTAGCTTTTTATTTTTATTTTACAAAGATTCGTGCACATCTGTTTCCTGAATCGTGATTCATCGAAAGCAGGGAATTAACCAAGACTGACATTCAAGAAACAAACGCGTGGTAACTTTGCCCGTTTTAGAAAAGTTGTTTTTACTCAACAGCACACGTATGTTTCTATGCGTGCGTGTGTGTTATACGCACACATTACTATACAGAAAACTTAGATACACTTTAATTGGATTTCTGTGTTGATCTCTTTGCGCTGAATCCAATTTTAATAGGCGACGTTTCCTTCTTCTTCACTAGTGTAAATATAAAACGTGTGTAAATAAAGGCAAGTTAGATGCCTACATTAGAAACATATTGTTACGTCTCCGTTTGTTAATTAACTTTCCGTAACTTCGTTCCGACAAAACTTTAGCGACACAAGTTCTTTACTTAATAAAACTGGTTTATTCTTTCCGAATACAACTTTACCGATACACTCAACTTCAACAATCGCGCTAAAACAAACGCTATATCAACGAACGTTAACTTCAACAATACGTCTCTCTCTGACAGCAGTTCAATTACTCATTACCTATACACACATTACGTTAATCATCTCGAGTCACGTTGTCCCCTCTTATATATACCAAACTACCCTATATCTAGCAAATACTAGAGCATTCGCCAAGATACGGGATAGTTCTAGAAACGTGGCGTCACTGTAGTCATGTGATATCGATGACGCAACAATATATTAGTATTAGTTTTGCTAAGACCCATAATGTTAATAGAAAAAATCATGCAAAATCTTCAATTTGAGCTTAAGAAATGTAAAACTTTGGTGGAGAGAGAAAGTGATAATATGGCATTTCACCCACTCGTTTATTATTTGCACAGTATAATAACCTGTATTGCACAATAGTACAAACGACACAATATTTGTTTTTTATTGATAGCAAATAATAATTTGTGGGGAATGCGGATTAACCTTCCCGTAGGAAAACATCAGTAATTCTCTTTTAGAAATGTTCTCTAGATATTTAACAACTTTGCAAAAACTACAACACATTTGCATGCCTTAATTTTCAATTTATTACATACAATAGTTTTATGAATAAACATACCATCTGTCAAAAAATTGAAGAAATCAGCTTTTGTCTTTATTTCTGGTGTGTTTCACTGCGAACAACTCGTTAATAGAGCTCACCTGGACAAAGATAATTATGATATAATGTCATGTGATGTCCCATCATGTCAAATAAGGTCACGTGATAACATGTGAGATACCCAATGACGTGGACGTCACGTGATATCGTGTGGCTTCTCATTATGTCATGTGACTTCTTGTTACGTGATGTTACATCATTCTTTAAATTGTTTTATAGCTTACTGGTGTATGTTGTTTATTTTCAATTACGTAAGGTTTTGAAAAGCTGTCTTTCTTAAGTGTTTTAAATGTTTAAAATTCTAGCATAAATTATCGGAAATGGTGTTCTGGCTTAGGTTGAGAGCAAGAATGTGAACCATTACAAATAGGTATGTTCCTGAGAAACAAATTATGATAAAAAACTCTTTACCTTTGCGGTAGGAACCGAGTGTGTCCAGGCTGTAAACCTAATTTTATTTTCCACTGACGCAAAACAAGCTCCGCACTTTGTGACTATGAGTGTACTATAAGAGTGACAGTCAAATCCAACTGTCCGGTCAGAGAAGAGTTGGAGGTGGATGCTATTGACTAACTGCCTTCCCTCTAGTTTATCAGTTGAAAATTAGGAATAGCTCTGTAAAGATAGCCTTTGTGTTTCTTACACGAAATTTTTAAATGCAACTATACAACAACTACAACCTCTGTAGTATGCAAATACCATAAATTAAACCACCCTACAACAGAGAATATGCACGTATTTTTACTGATACGATTTTCAGAATATTAGCATAGAAAATTTTGCTCTTATTTGCATATTCTAGACGAACATGGTTTACCAACCTTGATCTGTGCTAAGCTTACCCTTGGAATATGTTACGCACGTTCATGGGCTAAACAGCGAGAAAAAAAAAAGACGTTTATTTTCACATCTGATCAAACTTAACCTAATCTTGATAAGTTTCAGACATGATAGTCATGTATTTAAATAGGAGGATTGGGAACTTTTGTTTCCCTCTTTGTTGGTGTATTTGTTGTAGTTTCTGGGAAATTTGGTTTGTATATTTGTTTATTTTGTTCTATATATTCGTTTACTGCGTTAAAATAGTGTGCTCGTATCTGGTTCATTATGCGTTTTAAAGGTTTTCCTCAACTGTTCTTTAAAAACTTCAGCTTTTTGGTCGTTTTTGTAGGCTATTTCGTTTTCATAATGTAAGGTTGGATATGTTTTATACCTATTTTGGTTATTTGGAAATCGTTTCAGATGTGACCAAAAATTTTTGGGTCTGTGTGTTGATTCAGTTTTGAACAAAAATAATCCCAGTTATCTTGTTTTATTTCATTTCTTAGAGCGTTTATTTGGGTTTTGATGTGTAAATTGCTTGTATTGATGTATTGTCTTCTCACGATACGACGTTCTTTTATCATGTTTATAACTTGGGTGTGAAGTTTCCATTTATTTTGAGTAGTGTATTGGTTTTGTTTGGGTATTGTCTGTCCTGCAGCTTTGGTAAGGCACTTAGTAACTGTTTGACAGTAATAATCAATATCAGATGGTTTCTCTTCTGGATTTGTTGTTGATTCTAGTAATAATTGATCTAAGAAGTTTGCATATCCTTCCCAGTTTGCTTTTTTTACAATTAAATTTGTTTTTATGGGTTTATTATTATGGGATACGAGATCAAAGACACATTTTATTGGGAAGTGATCGCTATCAATATCAAATCCAACGTTAAAATTTGAACATTTGTTGTTAGTATTTGATGAGCTTATACACAAATCCAATATATCATTACTATTGTATAGAAAGCTTGGGTGAGTTGGAGTTTTATCATTCAACAGCACACGTTCACTACTTTCTAGGAATTCAAACAGTGTTCTTGTATTTGTTGTGGTTTCCTTACATCCAGAATCTTTTTGCTTACTATTAAGACCTCCAATAATTATTAGGTTATTATTATATTGATTTATGTTATTTAGTAAGTTAATATCTATTGTTTTGGTTGGAGAACAGTATATTGTTATACTGTTACGTCTCCGTTTGTTAATTAACTTTCCGTAACTTCGTTCCGACGAAACTTTAGCGACACAGGTCCTTACTTAATAAAACTGGTTTATTCTTTCCGAATACAACTTTACGATACACTTATTTTCAATATTCGCGCTAAAACAAACACTACAACGAACGAACGTTAACTTCAACAATACTCTGTGACTGCAGTTCAATTACTCACTATCTACACAAACATTGTTCTGTCACGTTGTCACCCTCTTTTATATACCAGAAAAACATATATCTAGTAAATGCTAGGGCATTCACGAAGGAACAAGATACTTCTAGAAAACAGGTGGCGTCACACTAGTCACATGACCTCGATGACGCAACACTGCCCCCTCCTTAGTATTGTTCGTCTCGGAACAATAGCCACTTACAATAAACCAATAACAATTAACAATAACTTAATTAAAATGTACAGAATTACAAACACAAAATTACAATTCAACAAAGTCTCTTAATTTTACGGGACGTATCTTCTTCCGTACTGATCTCCGTCTCGTTGGCTTCTGCTTCATGTGGGGTTCATCTGCTTCATCAGTAAATGTCCTACCATCGGTAACAGTCACATCAGTGGTAGTAACTTCACCAAGAGCTTCACCATTTCCCTTCTCAAAACTGAGTAGAGTTTCTTCTTCGATGGTGGCTTCTTCAGGTGGCACGTCTTCAGCAGCGTCATTTGTTCTATTTTCCACTTCGTCCCAACTGAAATGTCCTGGACCGTGATAACGCCAAAGCCTGTTGGCATGCACCACTTTTGGTTTACCTCGCCAACCACAGAAAGTCACGTCTGAGAGACGATCCACTATGTCATATGGGCCTTCCCATGGAGAAGACAACTTAGGAGTCTTCCCTTTGGTCTTCTTGGGATTATAAAACCATACCTTGT
>NW_013665755.1:123026-138712 GCF_000517525.1 Limulus polyphemus
AACTGCTGTAATCTCTCTTCTTGTTTATTTTGCTGTTCGTGCTGCCACTGTTGCAGGTTTTCTTGCAACTGCTGTTGTCTCTCTTCTTGTTTCTTTCTTTCTCCTCCAACAACTGCTGTAATCTCTCTTCTTGTTTATTTTGCTGTTCGAGCTGCCACTGTTGCAGGTTTTCTTGCAATTGCTGTTGTTTCTCTTCTTGTTTCTTTTCTTTCTCCTCCAACAACTGCTGTAATCTCTCTTCTTGTTATTTTGCTGTTCGAGCTGCCACTGTTGCAGGTTTTCTTGCAACTGCTGTTGTCTCTCTTCTTGTTTCTTTTCTTTTTTCTCCAACCACTACTGTAATCTCTCTTCTTGCTTATTTTCTCGTTTTTCTTGTTTCTTTTGCTGTTCTTGTATTGCTGCCATCAAATCTGCTAAGCTGTAGTTTGATTTGCAGCTTCTCGTTTCCATTTTTTTTCCGTCCCACTCTCTGACACCAATTTGTTATGTCTCCTTTCGTTAGTTAATTTTCCGTAAATTCGTTCCGACGAAACTTTAGCGACACAAGTCCTTTCTTAAATAAAACTGGTTTATTCTTTCTGAATATAACTTTGCGATACACTTAATTTCAACAGTCGCGCTATAATTCTCAACGAACTTCTCACGTGCTTAACAATATTCTCTCTGACTGCAGTTCAATTACTCATTACACTGTTGTCCCGTCACGTTGTGAACGTCTTATATATACAAGACTAACACATATCTAGTAAATGCTAGGGCATTCTTGAAGGAACAGGATATTTCTAGAAAGGGGTGGCGTGATACTAGTCACGTGACCTCGCTGACGCAACACAAGCATATTGTCCGACCTTATTTCCATCTATCAACTATTCAAAATAAGGAATACTGCTTAGATCTTCTTTAGTAAAAACTGAAAAGAATGCAGAATTTAATAACCCAGCCATCTCATAATCATCAGATACAGGCCTCATCCCTAGGGGCCCTACCCCAAAGTCCACAATCCTAACATTTTGTTTACCCTCAATGTACTTAAAGAAATCCTTACTGTTTTAGTTTATTCTACCTAAAACTTCTGATACCAGAGGATGACACCATTTGATATCAGACTCTGGAAATCTTGTGCGTTTTCTGTATACACATTGATTATATTTGTGGGTTTCTGTGTTCTTGTTGATATTGTTGCGTCAGCGAGTCACATGACTACTATGACGCAATGCTTCTAGAACTATCATGTACTTTGGCGAATGTTCAAGTTCTTAGTAGATATAGGGTAGGCGGATATATATAAGAGGGGACAACGTGACGCGGAAAGAGATAGATAGTGAGTAATTGATCTGCGGTCGGAGTATTATTGACGTTCGTTGCTATAGCGTTTGTTTAGCGCGATTGTTGAAGTTGAGTGTATCGGTTAAGTTATATTCGGAAAGAATAAACCAGTTTTATTAAGTAAAGGCTTGTGTCGCTTAAGTTTCGTAGTTACGGAAAATCAATTAAAAAACGGAGACGTAACAATATAATTCTTTCCACCTTTGTGAAAGATAGGTTGTTTTGTGTTAGTTCTTCTTTAATTTATTGTGTTTGGATGTTGTAGTGAATCCCCTGATTACAAAAGTTTTTGTTTGTTGTTTCATCCCTGGTAAGTGTAATGAAATTCTTCCAGGTTTGAAAGCATCCTTTGGCCAATCTAGAAGTAGTATGTTTAGATCAGCCGGCTCTGCACCTTTAGCTAAGCGTTTAATGGATGTTATTTGAATATTTGGCTTACATCTCCTGATTTCAACTGCTAACTCTAGTTTTTCATATGAGCCTGATATATCTTCAATTATTACGGTGTATTTTGGGGGTTCTTTTGTTGTTTGTTTTACAAGCGTTTTATTATACAGCATTGTATAAGTGAAATCCTATTCATATTACAAAAATTTCGGCGCGTGAGTATTAATGATTGGTCTAGGATTATGGCCAATGAGCGCTTTCCAGCAGTAAAATCTTATTGCGGAGAGCAACCAACCTCATGGTATCAGTGAAATCTATCCATATTAGAAAAATTTCGGTGCATGAATATTAATGATTGGTGTAGGATAACGACCAATGAGTGCTGTCCAGCTGTAAAATCTCATTGTGGAGAGTAACCAACCTTACTACGATCTGAACTTGGCATGTATAAATTTCACTTCACACAGTTTTGTGAGACTGAGATATAAACTTAAAACGTTAATGTTTCGAATTTTGGATCTCTTGGTCATTGGTAACTCTTTGTAATTACGAAGTTTGCATTTGAAGTTATTAGAATGTTATTTTTACTTTCATCATTTTTATTTCTTGAAATTCTTCCTATGTTATTTTGTGAGCCAAATATTTATTTCAAAGAGCAGTTTAATGTCGGAGGTAAGTATTACTAACTAAGTAAACTATGAAGCAAATCTACTACTCGCTACTACTGAGTACTACCAATACTAATCGTAATAATACATTACTACTACCAGTACTAGTAGGCCTATACTTGTTGTATTAGTACTAATAGTAGTACCAGTACTGTATAACACCATATCCAGTAGGAATATCTGTATCACTCGCAGTCACAAGTAAGTCTATGTTGATCATTCCGAATTAACTGATAGTGATACAAATTATAAGTTTCAGAAATGCAAGAAGAGGAAAAACTCAAAAAGTAACATTTCTGCTCGCGAAAGTCGATGAAGTCTTGAACTGTTGAAGGCTAAGCAGACTAATAATAATACTAATAATAACTAATATAATAAATTATGTAAATTGTACTGTAATTTGTAAATTAGTAACGTAACATTACCGGCAATATAGAAACCGAAGTTACATAGTTTAACAGTACTATACTAACATCAACAACCTTAACCTAGGTCGATATTCTTATTGCTGGTGATGAGAAAACTTTTTTCCCTTTTTACATTTTAGGAGTTCAGATTAAATAAGGCAATTGTAATGCAGTATAGCCGAAATGTTTGTGTTGGATCTGCTTTTTTCTAGGGAGCTATAACATTCTTGAAATAGAATACAGACATTGCTATGATATAAAAAGTCTGTATAATCTATGACAATATAAAAGAAGCTTAAAAAAGCTAGGAAAAGAGCTTTAGAACTAAAAGTTATAGTTATAATTTCAATTATATATATATTTGTGTGTATATGGAATACAATATACCCTGATAATAAAAATTCCACATTTCAAAAACTTTGAAAGACTAAAGTTTGAATGATCTTATGGGATTAAGTAAGCCACGTGTAATCAGAGTTTTTATTCAGAATGTTCTTCCTGGCATTGTCAAGCTCTATGTTTGTCATATAAATTGTAATTTGTACTTGGAAGTTCTTATAATATATTAATTCTGTTACTACAGATAAATGGGAAAAAAGATGGGTTCAGTCTGAGCACAAAGGAAAAGAGTGGGGTAGATTTGACCTCACAGCTGGAAAATTCTTTGGTAATGAAGAGCTCAACAAAGGTAAGAAACTACTTGATAGAACACTTTGAAAAATATCCGCCTGTTCTTGTTTGTACAAGACCAAGTTGGTATGAATGAGTTTTTATGAAAGATTTATTTTCTCTGTGTTTGAAGTTAGAAATACTGGTTGTTAAAAACTTCTAGTTTCAGAGGACCAAAATTTGAAGTTGTATATTTATAACATGAGTTTTTCTTTGTATCATTTTGCTGTGATTACATTTATTTTATAAATTAAAAAAGTGACATGTCAGCACAAGTTCTCATCTTACCTATTGGTTGACAACTAGATCACGAAAGTTAAGTGATAATCGTACAGAGAGGTGTAATTGATCTATTATAATTATATAAAAATATGACATGTTTAGTGGATTGCAGTTTTGAATTATGTGAAGAATGTGTATCGTGAATCAAAAAATAGCTCTAACATTAGAGCAGTTCTTATAATGTTACAAACTGCATTTTAGTTGTACATTTTACAAGGTTTTGAGATGCATTTGTGAATACATTAATATTTTTCTACTCTCTAGGCCTATACGTTTTTTTTTCAGTTTTGCACTTGTGAAACATGTGCAATTTATAATTCCTGTTTTCATCTGTATAATAATAATAATAATATTTCTCTGAGAAGATAATTAGAAAAACTTCCATTATTCTTCAGTAACATGTAAGATTGCACAAAAACATCGTCTAAATTGTGATTATCATTGTTGTATTATTACTAATAATTGTTATTATTACTAATGCATAGAAATTAATAGTGTTTACAGTTACCAATTGGATATATTAAGTAAAGAGACAACTAAATAATTTTCAGGAATCCAGACATCCCAGGATGCTAGTTTCTATGGTTTGTCTGCAAAGTTTGATGCATTCAGCAATGAAAATAAGCCTTTAGTAGTACAGTTTTCAATAAAACATGAACAAAACATTGACTGCGGTGGTGGCTATATCAAACTTTTTGACTGCAGTTTAGACCAGAAGGACTTGCATGGAGAATCCCCTTATCTGATTATGTTTGGTGAGATAATGATTTGATGTTATATTACATGTTACACTTTAATATAATGTGTGTGTGTGTTATTTTACCATAAAAATGACAGTTTTTAAGTTCAGAATTTTAAAATTAATGTGAAAATTCTTACATAAACATATTCCAGAAATTATGAAAACTATTAGTTGTAAATAGGCGATTAAAATCAGCACTGTAAAACAATAATGAATTTAATATCAATTTAGCCTTAAAATTATTTTTATTTTAAAATTCCATTGCAATTTTCCAGTCGTAACCTTAAAGCATTGGGGATATCCCATCTATCAGAGAAAATCCAAATGCAGATGGGAAAAATTAGTTAGCAGTGATGGAAAATTAAATAAGGAGTGCTTATACCTATAATGTCTCAACTCCTACTACCTTTCACTGTCTGCAGCCAGTTTTTAATTTTACAACTCATCAGTTTAACATTTTATATTATACATAAAATGTTTTGATTTTTGGCATGGTATACTACAGTGGTCAAAACATCTAAAAAAAATTAACTTTTGAAGTGGTGAATTATTTTATTAAGCTTGTAAAGATTTTGTGACTTACATAATGTGTATCATATTGTGCCCATGCTGCAGGTGTACATTATCACTATTCACATATAAATAAAAAAAAATTTTTTAAATTTAGGTCCAGACATCTGTGGTCCTGGAACCAAGAAAGTTCATGTTATATTTAACTACAAAGGAAAGAACTTGCTTATTAACAAGGACATTCGTTGTAAAGTAAGAAAATTTCCTTTAATAGATGTAATTTTAAAGGAAATTGACCTTGTGTTCTTTTAGTATAGATAAATAATTTTGTATTTTTGGGTGATTTTATGAAAATAAAACAGAAAAATGTTGTAATACATTCAAAGTTAATTCGTCTTTGTGAATTTAAATATAGTAAATCTAACTGACAATTAGTTTATTGTCGGTAGTTTATCAGTAACATTATGTTCCATTTGGGATAGCTAAATAACATAAATACTTGATTGATCAGATTGAAGTATATAAAAAAAATTCTAAACATTTCAGTCTAAATCTCTGCTGTTCACTATGAGAGGCTAGACCATCATCTTTAAAACAACTTAGACAGTTTTAGTTTGGACATTTAGCTGAAGTTTATTAGCATACTGCAAATAATTTTTCTTACAATATTCTTTTATAAGTTTAGTAGCAAATCCATTTAGTACTTTTACAGTGACAAAGAAAAAACTCTTAATTTAGTAATTAAAAATAACTCACAATATTTAGTATTTTCTTTCAAACTACTTATGTATTTCATCAGTAGACCAGTTGTTTTATGATTTGGTTTTGCTTTTTGAATTGCAGTTCAGACTTTTTTTAAAATTAAGCAATATATTAAGTTATCAAAGTCACAACCAGTGGAAGAGTAAGATGATTCAGATGCCCTTCTGTTTTTTCATACTGTAAAGAATTTTCAGTTTACAGTGTATTCTACAAGTGTTTAGTTGTTTGCTCTGACAGGATGATATTTACACCCATGTTTATACATTGATTGTTCGTCCGGATAATACTTATGAAGTAAAGATTGACAATGAGAAGGTTGAAAGTGGAGAACTAGAAAAAGATTGGAACTTTCTGCCTCCAAAAAAGATCAAGGATCCTGAAACTAAGAAACCCGAGGACTGGGATGATAGGGCCAAGATTGATGATCCTGATGACACAAAGCCTGATGTAAGACTTGTATCTCTACTGAAACGACTTACTGAATATTCTCAAAAGTACTTTAAATTTATCTTGAACTACAGTAAGCCTAGATTTCATATAGGTAACTTAATGCTTTAATATTGGAATATTTTTTGCATTATGTTAGTTAACACATCCAATATTTCCTGCTAAGTGTAGTGCGAAACTATTGCAAATACTGCAGAATTTGTTAGTTAAGTATTAAAAGAATGTTACAGAATCACTAACTTGCATAGCTAACATAAACAAAAATGTATATTGATGAATTGTAAAGACGTCTACAAGTCAAAATGTCTTGTTTGTTCAATGTTGCGTGCACTGTTGATTTGTAAAATAGTTTTTTTCATAGAATTCTAAGAACCCATGAGTGAAAGCAAAGGAAAATATTTTATAATATGTCAGTCACACTACCTATGTTACATTCAGAGCCAATGAGGCTTTTCAGCCAGTACTAGGGCTCATTAGGCCAGCTAGGATATATATAAAATCAGTTTTCAAGAACAACAACCATTAGGATGCTAATCAGATTTTGCAAGTGAATTGTAATTATTATCAACTTTATTTAAGTTATTTAAATCAAATTTTTAGGGTAATAATTAATAAATCTGAACTAATGAGCATAATTTCAGCTTCCTGAAGTGCTTTTTCTACTCTTACACATAAAACTAGTTAATATTCAATATAAGGAATAGATACTTATTTGGTATTTTATTCAAGTTAGGATTTTCTTCTATTTCAAACACTTTGAACAGAACATTATCTCAGTTAAAAGTGTTAACAATTATGTAATATTAACATGTTAGTTAATGGTCAGATTTATAAAATCTCAAAACCCTGAAATTTGCTTGAATATTTTTTATATGAATGTACTATAGGATTTCTGTAGTCATACAGAAGAACTGTGTGGTTCCAATGTGTACACATATTTGTTTAACAGAGCCAGTAAAGCACTTTGAGTTCATCTTGTTATATATTCTTTTCTTAAGATTTTACATTTAATCTGCCTCTGTTATTACATTTCCGTCATCTAAATCACTCTGAAGGACATGATACTTTCTAGTTAACATTACTGACAATTTATAGTAGACTTGAAATCATTAATATTAACTATAATCCTGTTGTTGTGTGTGTGTGACAATAAAGAGTGCTTCAGTTACAATGGAAGTTTGAACATCACATTTTTTCTGCCTCATAATTTTATCAATATGTGTTTGTATTGCATATGTTATTTAGTTTAGGTTCAAAATAGTCATTGTAATAACAGGCTGGGTTCTGTGTCAACTCAATGGTTGTATAAAGTAGATTTTGGGTGTGCAGGTGTTCTGTACATGTTAATTAAAATTAATAGCTAAAGATAAAAATATTCTAGATGGATTAAAGATATAATAATTAGTCTATATGTTGAATAACTTTTATGTTAGTTTTTCATTTGGCAATGATCATGTGAGAATAAACAACAAAATAAACAATATAATTATTAGCATATCCAATACTTGTTAAATCAAAAAGATGTTTTAAGAAAATATAATTTGCATAAAAAGGTTTAATGCTTCCTTTGTTTAAAATATAGACAAGCATGTGCTTTTAATAACTGTTGAAGATAAGACCAATGGCCAGAGAAGAGTTAGTTAATAGTTTTTCTTCCTGTGTGAATAGGATTGGGATCAGCCAGAATATATCCCAGATCCAGATGCTACAAAACCAGAAGATTGGGATGATGAAATGGATGGTGAATGGGAACCTCCAATGATTAACAACCCTGCTTACAAGGGTGAATGGAAACCACGACAAATTGACAATCCTAATTATAAGGGACAGTGGATTCACCCTGAAATAGATAATCCTGAGTATATAGCAGATTCTAATCTCTATCAGTATTCTGAAATATGTATTGTTGGAATTGATATTTGGCAGGTGAATTTTATCTTGGTCTTCTATTATATTCTATAATTAAACTATAGTTGATGAGTTAATTTAACTTGTGCTAGCTTTTACCCTTTCCAGGATAACTTAATTATGAAATCAAAAAGTACATAATGTTATTGTTGAATAACTTTCAGGAAAGTTATATAATAAATGGATGTACTTTTTAAATACAGTAAAGTTGTAGATGTGGGAGACTTGTATTATGCCTTGTTTTCCACTTCATCAAATGTGAAGTAAAATTTCACTTTGCAAGCATTTGATAATTTTCTGAAATGAACAAATAAGTGCCCCCCCCCAAGTGATCACAGTGGTATGTATGTGGATTTATACTCCTAGAAACTGGGTTTCAATACCTGTGGTGGGCAGAGCACAGATAGCCCTTTGTGTAGCTTTGTGCTTAATAATAAACATCAACAAAAAAGTGAATTTACCATAAACAAAATAGTCATTACTTGGTATGTAAAGAGTACTTGATGTTATTCTCTTTTGCTGGTATTGTCACTAATACTGTATGAATGACTAGATTCATTCATTTTTATTAGAACATTGGCAATTATGTTAGTTGTGAGAGCAGTGAGGGAGAGGTTCTGAATATGTGTACATTCATTCTATTAAAAACCTATTCATAGATGGCGGTACAAATTGTCTACATTTTGTCTTAATAAAGTATAATTTTTTCTTAAGCAACACTAAGTTATTTGTGATAGTCTTTTTTAACATTTGATGCTTAATCCAAAAGAAATACATATTTTAAAGTATTATTTGACCAAGCTAGATTGAAATATTGAAATTAAATGCTATTCCAAGTCTTAATGTATACAAAATTGTTGGCATAATCGGTTTTAATCATCTTACTGGTCTACAAAGTTGGTGTTCCTAATAAAAATATATACAAATTAGCCAAAAAAAAAAAAACAACAGTAAAATGAAACTCCAGAGAAACCTTAGGGTTCATTTACTAAGGAATGTAGCATATCATTTGTGTATAAAGAAGTTGACGTAATTCATCCATATTTATTGAGCTAAATTTCAACTCTCTAGGGGTTATCATTGAACACTGTGATAACTCCTGAAGAGGATTGAAAACTAGCTCCAATTAATGTAGATGCAATATATCACATCAAACATTTGTGGTTTATTTAATTTTCAATCAAAATTAAAGAACGGCAATACAAATTTCTATGATCTGTAAAACCACAAATCAGTATATTAAATTGTCTGCATAATTACACATTTTAGAAGCAAAATCTAAATTTTAGAAAACTTAGTCTCAAGTGTTTTGAGCTATTTAAATTTTGATTATTATTATGTTATTAAGAGAGAGGTGACACTAATTGTTTGTTCTTACTTGTAGTGCAAGTGATCTAGTCAAACATAAATTAATTTTTTAATAAGACTACATGAAAGATTGTTAAAAGTTTGGAAAGACTGTTTTTTTGAACTTATGATAAATATTTGCAGTTACCTAACTATTGCAGGTTAAATCTGGAACAATTTTTGATGACATACTTGTGACTGATGACCCAGAATATGCACAGGAATTTGCAGAAGAAACATGGGGAGCTACAAAGGTAAATGTTTGTTTCTATTTAACTTGGATATAGAATTGCAGTTACTGTGATTGAAAGATTTTGGATTGCTATAGAAAATGCCTTTTGCCCCTGGATGTGAAAAGGAGCAGACAAGCATAACCTAGTGTAGGACTTTAGTCATATACCATACCAATATACATGTTCATACAGCAAAGTATTTAATGTTTTGGGTAGGATAAACTTTCATTCTCTGAAAAATTTAACTGTGTACTTCTAAATTGCTATTAATGGTGGTTATAATTTCTAAAAGTAGATGTAACTTATTTTGTAAATTAAGGTTAACGTTGTTTGTGTTAAGTTAGTTCACAGGTTAATTGTTGTAAATAATTTTTATGTAAAAATAAGGATGCTGAAAAGAAGATGAAGGATAACCAGGATAAAGAAGACAGAAAAAGGACTGATGAAGAAGCAAAAAAGACCAAGGTGAATGAGGTTGAAGATGATGAAGAGGAGGAGGAAGAAGAGATCTCGGAAGCAAATGAGGTATGTATTTTAATATTTATGAATGTTAATTCCAATTTTTAGTACTGTATTTACAAATTACATCAGTAAAGATATAATCAGATCCTCACGTACAGTTATTGTGAAAGTTGTGTTCTTATTGTGAGGAGAGTACTTTTATTTAAAATTATGTTCTGTGAAAAAAAAATGATTGTTGCGCATCACTGCAATTATTTTCCTATCTGAATCTTGAATTTCCAAAGCGTGAAATTTTGTTATGGATTTTTGTTTGTGGTGTCATTCAATAGATGGCGCAACATTGTATTTATTATTTTGGTCAAGTACATAGATACATCCATTATAGTAAGATGATGGTTAATTTATGGAGATAGTTTTTTTTTTAATATCTGTTCTAACACACCTTTCTTTTGTTTTGGCTTTTTTGTTTATTATCAGGGATTTGAACTGGAATGATATTGAGTTATGTTCTGGAACAAAATAATATAAAAGTTTTTGCTTATTGGTTAATAACCTTTTTTTCACTCTCTTTCAACTTATCTTCATCCATTTTCATTATACTTTGAAACATGCACTTTACAGAGTTACATTCAAAATTAATTAAACAACTTTATTATCAATGTATATCAATAAACTTGGCATCAAAATGTAGTTTAAATTTTAATATTATGTAAGTTTTTAATTCCTAATTTAAAAAGGTAATATTTAAATAAATTTCTTAATCTTCACCTCTCTGTTGTATGATGCCTCTCTACTCTGAATTCTCCATTTTAGATTTTTTTTTCTTATATGGGTTTTAGAATGTCCACCAATTGATAACATCAACTACAGATATTGGCAGGCAAAAATTTAAAACGAGAGCCTCCTCTCTTATTTATTTCCTGATATATCAATAAATTCAAGAAATCCAGTTCAAATCACTGTTTATTATTATCAATATGTACTCATTATGCAACAGATAATTGTACTGGTTTCATTTCGTGTCTAACATGTATATATTTTTCTAATATGAGGCATAGAAAAACATTCAAGAAACATAAAGAAGCTATGGATAACATTCTGACAATACTAAGTTTAGAGTATTGTTGTATGAATACAAACTTGGGTGCAAACTTTCAGTCATACATAGCCATCTACGACTGTTTTGTTTCAAAAATATATAAATAGTATACATGTGTTATGTACAGAAGTTTGATCCTAATGTTTGTTATGGGGCAGATTTTATTTTTCACATATTTTCTAATTTATGTATTTACTTGATTACTTCAAGACTATAAAATGGGACATAAGTAGTGTATTTACCTAGTTAAAAACTTCGCTTGAAATTAAACTATATTTACTGGGTGTAATAATTCCTGTCTGTAGTAGTTATAATGGATAAGATTTAATTGTTTGTAGCAATTTATGGTTGGGTTATTAAAAAAAGAAAATTATTAGATTATCTTGGACAGTTTTCAGAAGTCATTATTTTGTTGTTGTTGTTTTTTTCAGGAATTTCATGAACATCAAGAGTTGTAATATATTGTGGCTTGCTTCACTTACTTGCTCTGGAGCACAAATCAAACTGAGGCTTAATATGAAAGTTTATGATCTTTAGCAATATCTAAATATTTATTTACCTGGTGAATATTTAAAAGCTTTAAACAGTCATTCCTGGAAGTATGTCATTCTGTACTGTGAAAATTAAATATGGGAATAAACAATTTTTTGTTACATTTTCAATTCTTGTAATTTTGTTATTTAATTAATTTTGGAAGTATCAAAGAAAGAACCATTTTTCTAGCAGTTAGAATAACATTAATAATATTAAATTGCAACACACACACACCTGTTTGAACAAAGCAAGCTAACTTGTATTAAAATTAAACTTGTAGTATGGAAAATGCATTAAAAAAGGGTATTAAAAATATTAACATGATATTTTTCTAGGTTAAAACTTTCATTATAATTAATAAGTTACATAACTAGTACACTATAATAGTAAGAAGGGCAAACGTTCTTATTAAAAACATTAATATTTTATAGCAGTGTGTAAGAATAAGTAAGTTGACAGAATGTGAAATGCAGTTCATTGTGTCTTTGGTCCAACATCTTATTTTTGAACGACAATGTATTTCTAATTACTTACATCTTTGATCCGTCATTTTGCTCATGATTACATCATATTCCTAATTTCCCAACACCTACTGATTTTCATCCTTGATCTTGTATTTTACTCTTGTTTAGCATCATTACTTTTTTTTTAGTATTATAAATTTAGATTTTTTTTTATTCTTTGTGTTTCTTGTGATTGGAATCACTAGTTTGTCATCTTTCAGCTGTTGAAATTCTGTGGTACTCTCAAGTACACTGATAACCTGACAGATAAAAAAAGGTAACTGCAATAACTAGAGAAATGGCATAAAATGTTTAAACTGAGTTTCTTACTTGACTGAATTAAAGGAAAAGAATGGACACAAATTATTGGGGAAAACAAGCCATTCTTTATTATATAAGTTTCAAAACAGTAGGTAGGTGATAAGGTGATAGTGGTACCTGCATTTTTAAACTTCATAACATTTACACATGTTGAATGAAAAGCTTGAAATATATTTTTGTCATATAAAAATTGACAGTTTAAGTTGGACTATATTTATTGCTTGTTTACACTCACTGGACTTCAGTTTTGCTACAGTAATTTTATTTGATCTTTTTAAATAAAAGTAACATCAGTATTTTGTTACATGTGTATATGACATTTCTAGTGGTTTTCAACATGAAATTGAGATTGTTAAAATATTTCTACAAAGAAATTTTTCTGTTGTCAGTTGTGAACAATGTAATCATTTCTCATAAGTTAATAACCAAAGTAAAGAATTGTGACCCTAAATTCTGATAACTCTGTTTTGCCTTTTCTTCTGGATCTTGTACCTATAGTATGTACTACTATGAGTGACGTAATAAAATTTTTCTGTTAATTAGTAATTTGTCTTTGCGTAATATGTTGTAATTTCAAAATATTGACTGATAGAGTGATACAAATCAAGAAGTTTTTAAGAAATTTTGAAACTCAACATTCCTTACTCTAAGCCCCCAGTGGCACAGCGGTATGCCTGCGGACTTACAATGCTAGAATCCGGGTTTCGATACAGGTGGTGGGCAGAGCACAGATAGCCCTTGTGTAGCTTTGTGCATAATTAAAAACAAACAAACAAACCTTACTATAAATTAATTCTTCATATGTTGTAATCATATTAAGAAGATAAAGCAAATTGTTTTTATCACAAAACTCCTTACTAACACACAGTATAATATATTTTAAGTATGATGAAGCTGTGTATATCTAACTTTATTCTTTCAGTTTCTGCAAATATTTATTTTTAGGAACTAGTCTTCATGAGAGGTACTAAGGTGAAACCTCAACGATTTCAGACACTTAACTAATTGATATAAGTACAGCTCATTAGGCTTAAGTTTTGTTTATTATTATATTACAATTACTTTACTACTTACTGGCATTTTGTTGGTTTCATAACATTTGTATAGCCACTTCCTGATGCTGCTATGGCTTTAAGCTCACATCTCCTCTGATTGATGTTGGTTCCTGTTATTCCCATAAGAAAAAAAAGTTTCTTTTTTTCTTTTTTTTGGATCCTGTAAGCATTGGAATATCATTACCTAGTTCATGTTATTGGTACTTTAAGCAACTTGTTGGCTTAACAGCCAAGTTGAAGTAACCTAAGAATCAGGGACAGCCATTAATTTAGAGCTTTTGGCCAGAGATGGAGGGCAACTGATCTGGAACACCCACTGCCTACATAACTACTGTTAATCAAATTGTGAGACTGACTGTCTCAATATCAACATCTCCACAGCTGAAAGTGAGGATCATGTTCAGTGACATATCATGGTTCAAACGTTTAACCTTCTGGTCAGCAGCTCAGCATACTAACTACTAGGCAATGCTTGACCCAAAATACGTTTTACATTTTTAATATATTATATAGGATGATAGTCCTTTTCTTATACTGGCATTTTTACACTGCTATTTTCTATTGTTTGCAAAAGTATCTTTGTACTGTTATGTATAGGTATCTCATTTTAATTTAAGCCTTGTATTGGAAAGTATGAGCTTGCTATCCACTACAACGTCCATGTATGTGTAAGTCTTGCCTGTTTTTTACCTGAGGGTGTCATGGTTGAAGAACTGTCATATTTCTCTTTTGCATAATTGAAAAATAATATATCTATATTCAGGTGATTTTTTTTTTTTAATATTCATGTGTGGTATCTTTATTCAGGTGATTTTTTTTTTAAATATTCATGTGTGGTATCTTTATTCAGGTGATTTTGTTAAAAATATTCATGCGTGGTATCTGTGTTTAATTGCTTAATGCTTATGAATAAGTTATGAAGGGTTGTAAGGTTGCACAGATTATCTGTCTTAGACAAAGGTTACATACAATTGTTGTCATTCTATAGAGATTTATACTTGTTTGATCCTGTTTCTATATTATTACTTTCCTGGGGTGTGGGTTATACTCACTGAGAGGTGGTACAGAGATATGTGCAAGTTAGTATGAGCTGGGTGTTTATTTATCTTGAATAGGAATGATTTTTGATGTGGGTAATTTAGGATTATGGGATATTGCAAAAGAAACATTCATTTCGACTTTACAGTATAATTTATCATGACTCTTGCTCCAGGCTTAGTATAATGTAGTGCAGTCTGCTTTCTTCACCAACCAACTGAACTAATTAGAACAAACATCAAGACCAGTCAAAAAAAAAAAGACTCCAGTTTGACTCCACATGTGTAAAAAATATAGATTTGTTTTCCTTTTTTCACAGTTGTATTTCAAGTTTTTTGTTTCTTTTTGGTGACTATGTAAAATGTTTTTTTTGCAAAACATTTCCCGAACAGTTGCTTATTGCAAATTACTTACAGCTTCACTGTTGGAAACCTGTGTACCTGAATACCATAGTTATGTAAGCATATTTTATATGGTTCCTAAACTTAACTGGATATTTCCTAACTTTTTAATACATAATATTTGTTATCCCTGATTTATAAACATTTCCATACATTTATAAAGTTTCAGTTTATTGAAGGTTGCAATTAGTTTTTTAAAACAAAGATTAATTTGTTTATTTGATTTTGCATTTAATTAAGCTTATGATAAATTGTAATTGGAGATTTTACTGTAGAAATACTTTACTTTGTATATAGTTTTTGTGGACATTTTTGTTCATGTTTAATTTGATAATACAAAAACAATAACGAATTTATAGTGTATGTTCAAAAATATAAGCATCAAAAACAGTGCTTCTTGATTTTTCTTTTGAGTCTCAAAGATGAAGAGCAGAGTTTTGATTCCTGGATTCACACACTTACATATATTTGTATGTTGTATTTATAACAAATATATTGTTAAGACAACGCAGGTCAGTAACGCTTGTATCACGCCACTTTCTTCTCGAACCTTCATGAAATATCAGGAGTTTACTAGATCTCGGT
>NW_013665755.1:139625-140943 GCF_000517525.1 Limulus polyphemus
GACTTGTGTCGCTAAAGTTTCGTTGGAACGAATTTACGGAAAATTAACGAACGAACGGAGACGTAACAATATATAAGATAGTCACAACGTGACGTAGGCAAGGTTATGTGTAATTGAACTGGGGAGTGAAAATATTGTTGAGCACGTGAGATGTTCGTTGTGAATTATAGCGTTTGTTATAGCACGACTGTTGAAATTAAGTGTATCGCAAAGTTGTATTCAGAAAGAATAAACCAGTTTTATTTAAGAAAGGACTTGTATCAGTAAAGTTTTTTCAGAAAGAATTTTTACGGAAAATTAACAAACGAACGAAGGCATAACAATATTAATGGCTTATAGTAATCCCCAAATGGGTCAGCAGTAAATGTATAGGTTTCCAATGCTAAAATCTATACAGATCTTAGATAAATTATTGTGTGACTTTGAGCTAAAATACACAAACAAGACTTAGAATAAAGTCACTGTACTGATTACAGTTAATTTTTCTGACAGTATTTCACCCTTTTGTAAATTTCAAAATATGCAAAGTATTTAGATTTTTCATTCCTGTATGGACTGGACATGCTGGGCTTTTGATTTAATGATAACCATACTTCGTATCCGATTATCATAAAAAAAAAACAATCATGCTCTGTACTTTGGAGCCATGGGTGCATTATAAGAGTGGTCAAGTCCTTCTATTTGATTAGAGTAGCCTAAACATTGGTAGTGAGTGCTATTGACTAGCATTACCCCTAGTCTGTCAGTTCCAAATTAGGTATAGCTAGTGCAGATAGACCATGTGTAGTTTTGCGTAAATATCTAAGGCAAATAAACATTCCTATACTTGTAGAAACGATGGCAGAGCAAGATCTGCCATCGGCTCAACGGTCCGCACGGACTATGAGAAAAAAAATAAATACTTGTTGTGAGAACAAAATATCATAAACTTATAACAGTGGCCAATCAGGATGTTACTTGACATTTTTTACAGTTCTTTCTTTATGAGAGATCGCTTGTGCAATTATGGAATCTGTTTAGCGAAATAATGTTTCCAGAAACCTCTCCTGATTGTGACTGGCTGAACTTTTGAGTATTGTTACATCTCCGTTTGTTAATTCACTTTCCGTAACTTCGTTCCGACGAAATTTTAGCGACACAAGTCCTTACTTAATAAAACTGGTTTATTCTTTCCGAATATAACTTTACGATACACTTAATTTCAACAATCGCGCTAAAACAAACGCTATATCAACAAACGTGCTCAATAATACTCTCTGATTGCAGATCAATTGCTCACTGTCTACACACACACATTACATTATTTCCATCACGTTGT
>NW_013665755.1:141483-152527 GCF_000517525.1 Limulus polyphemus
TTAATCATTTCATTAGGCTTTCACCCATGGCTTTAAGATGCCTCATTTCAGTTCGTGTAAGTACGTATAGTATTATTATTATTATTCTATGTAGTGTCATTAGTAGTTAACCCTGCTAAGATATCTGATGGATTTATGATTCAATGAAGATATTATTTTATTTTTCTTGTCATTATCTTCTCATGTCCATTTGGTTTCATGTTTCATTTTATCCACCAAATCCCAGACTCATGTTATTCTGGGAGGCTTATTTGTGTGTCAAATATTCCTTTACATCGAATACTACATAGATAGTCAAAATCTTTTAATACTCGACAAAGTTTGATTCATTCAAAAGTTACATAATAAAAATATGCAGCCAACAGCTAAAGGAGCGTTTATCCCACGTTCATAAGCTTATCGAAGTTAATCCATTATTTCGTTTATTTTTTTCTACACAGATGCCACGTGTAGATTTAAATCAAATGTATTTTTGCAAAATTGTTATTGTTTGTTTTCTTTACTATATGTATATCATTCTTAATTTCGATGTTCTCCTTTTTTTTTAACCATGGTGCGTGGATACATTTTTTCATTTCTAATTTGAGATTTTGGATACTATTGTTACGTCTCTGGTCGTTTGTTTAACTTTAACTTCAATACACGGTATAATTCTCAACGAACGATTCACGCAGTTTACTTACTACCGCGCTTGACTCAATTGTTCGTCTATATCTTCAATCTTACTGTCTGCTATTCCCGTTCAGACTGATTGTCGGGCTTATATATTAGAATACAACACATCTAGCAAACACTCGAGGATTCACGAACCTTCGAGATACTCATTACGTGTTAGCAGGTCACGTGACTTCCGCTGACGTAACATTATTTTGAGCCAAAATTTTGAAATAGTCTTAAATTCATCAAAAATGTTTTACATGCATACAATATATCTTAAGTGTATGAGCAAACACAATTTGCTATTATTTTATCCTAGAAATTAACGTAACGTAAAAAATAAAATAACGGAAGCTTTTGAATGCGATTTTATATTTATCTTTCGCTATATGTAAAGTCATTGTTTTAGTGGTAAAACTATACGTGTTGTTTTGAAATAAAAAGCTGTCTGTTGTACCTGTAAGAACGTCAGAGCATTAAAGCTAGCGTCACGTGACTGGGCTTTTCGCATACTGACAAGCGGCCATTATGTTAGAGGTCATTGACTGTTTGAGAACCGTCTTTATGTAGCGAGAAACCCAGAGTGGAGTGATGCTTCTTATTCGGATTCGAAATTTAACCTCATTTCAGTTGTAACTTGTAGATTGCTTAAATATTCATGTGTCTATAAGAAACGAGCCTTCTTTTTCAATAATGTTTACGCCTCTTGTCAATGTTCTTAGCTTCCCGCGCAGGACTTTTTAAATTCGCTAAAAGTTTATTTGTGACATAGGTTCACCAAAGTTTTGTGTTTTGTTTTAACATTACTTTGTGAGCGAATGTCAACATCACACCACGTTAATATTATTTACACGTTGAATACAGCCAAACTCAGTTAATGCTGTAATTTATTTCAAGTAGCCAGATGTGTTAACTGAAAATAAGATAATGCCAAGGTGCCCCACGCTCATTGAATTTGAAGATACCGACTAAAAAAGCACACGGGGAGGTCCAACCTTTGTACTCGGATTGACTAGTCACTGAGCAGAAATTATTTTTTCTGCTGGAACTATGAAGTACAACATTAGAATCTGGACGTTGATTACTTTAAGTAAGTATGTAACGTTATCATTAAATACTATTTACATTTTTTTATTAAGAATATGTATAACTTATCAAAAGTAAAATGTTTATAGAGGAGGTTTCGTTCATGACATAATTTACAAAGACTAAGTTCATAACACATACCGTTACGGGTGTTTGAGAATTAAAAGGAAACGAAAGAATGGAGCAGATATTTCCACTATCGATTTTTCTGTAATGAGAAGTCATTGCCCTCTTCCCATTTTGCCAAAGTAGCGTACGTTGTTGTGGAATACTAATGCTAGAAATAACATGAAAAATAGACAGAAAATATAAGTTATATAAAAGTATACGTAAAAGTTATTTTTTGTCAGCCAAGTTTGTACAGGTAAACTATATGATTAACATTTTTATTGAATTAATATCTTAAGTGAGCTGTTAGCAATAATCACTCATCATCAGATAACTATTTAAGTTTAACTTAATCTTAAACCTTAAACTGAAACTTCATTGCATAGGTTGAAATGAATTTAAAAGGGATACTATTACTTCTTTTCTTGGACATAAAAAGAATATATATATGTATTTTGTACATTGAATGTTCATGATTTGGGTGGTTTTTGCTTAGAATGTTTAATATCTAAAACTTACTTGATTACTTATGCATAATTGTTTATTATAATGTATACTTGTACCCTGTGATGTAGAATTCAGTTTTTTGATGATAAAAAGTCATTCCTTCTGTGGACTTTTTTGGATTGACAGTTCACAGTTTATTGCAATGCCAGCAAGAAGCATTAATAGAATAAAGATATTAAACTTTTGTCCTTCTATATCTCCTTATTACATTTCAGATCCTCATTTCCTAAAATGAAATGAAACTTTTCAAGGCAGTATACTAATTGTTTTTTTTTTATAATACATTAGTTATAAATCACATATAATAAACTATTATAGTTTATTATATAGTTAATAAACAACTGATAGTGTATCTGGATAATTTTAAAATTTTCACACATTAGCATTATAATTTTTCTATATTCTAATTTCAAGAGGTATAAGCAACATCAAAAACTACCAATAAGCAAGGATGACTTTTTATATCATTATTAATTTATTGTAGTGCTCTAAAGTTTTCCATATGAATTTAATGCTTGTGATAAAACATAGCCTCACCTTTATCAGAGCTACTAAAACAATCATAATTTTATTTTTCTCGTACTGATACACAATAACCGATATTGAATTTATCAGAATTAATATAAACTTTAGGGGAAGTAATGAAAGCTAACACTGGTAATGGGCCATGTGCTTCTTAATTAAGAAATTTTAGATTGGTACACCACATGAAATCAGCACTTTTGTACATATTAGCTCTTTTTAATGTTCATTATTCTCAAAGATATATGTTCAAAAGTCATAGAAGGGTAAAATTTACAGTACACATGACAGTTATTTTAATCAAATTATGCTTTCAGCAATACAATAAGTGTATGCGAATCTTTCGTAGCAGCAGTTATTACAAATGCATTAATGATTATATAGATAGGTTAAATTTAAATTGGAGAAGAGAATGGTCCACAATGGTGTTCTAACTTTTGGATTCAAGACAGTATCATTCCCAGTCTTCTGATTAGACCATGCTGTGATCCACACTACTACTACAAAGTGGATCACAAAAGGGAGTTTCACCTCTTTCAAAATCCCAATTTAACCACTGTAAAATTGCACTTTTGCCATCCAGTTAAGCAAATGTACTGCAGCGACACTCCTTATCTTAATATTTTAGTGGTCAAAGTAGCCAACAGAGAAGTTATGTTTATGGAAAATTAAAGGATTTTGATTTAAATTTGTATTTAATGCTGAATGTTGATTGCACTTCTGATGAAAATTTCAGATTACATGAAAATATAACAGGCATAAATAATTCTAAATAAAATTAATATTCAGGGAATATACATTCACACTTAAAAAGAAGATAGTAACATAGTGTTTGTATGCCAAGTGAATTTCACATTGACTTGTTGTAGTATTTGCTATGTCTTTCTCTTTAAGCTTCAAAATAATATCACATCGTTATTAATTTCTGTTAAATTCATAATATTGTTTTGTCTTGTGATAGTTAATATAATGGTTTCATTAACTGATACATTAGTTTATATTTTAAATATTAGCATACATATTTCTGAGTACATTTTACAGACAGCATTGTTTTAAATGTATATGAAAGAAATTTCATTTCAATAAATGGTGTTTGTGATATCCCAAAGTATATTCTCTCCATTTTATTATAATGAAGCATTTTTTCTTTATGAAATGGATTATTATTTGTTTACCTTTAATTTTGTTGAAGAAATGGCCTTATATTAGGTGTTTTCTGTTGTGTTAATATTACTTGGGTGTTAATGAAAGGTATGATAGAACATAAGTTAACATTATAATGAGTAAAAGTAAACCTCATAGCATTTTTCTATTTTAGTTTAGTGTAGCTAAGATTGATTTGAACAAATATTTTCAGACACCTGGAACTACATACAAAATCTACATATGCACTGAGCTTCAGGTAGAAGATATGGATGTTATCTATTCTCTGCTCTTGATCTACAACTTGGAATGAAAGGTGCTCAGGGGACCATTGAGGTGTGCAACATGAAATTTAAATAAAAGTACAGTATGACATTGTCAAAATATGTCATAGCTGATTGTATTTTTTACATTATCTTTGAGAAACTGATATTTTTCATTTTAGCTCAACGTTTGTGTAAGCTTAGAGCTGAGTATATGTGCTGCCTCTCAGCAATTTTCTTATACAATCAAGAAAGTAAAAAAAAAAAAAAATAAAAATAATATATATATATATATATATATATATACTAGTTTGTTAACATAGAGGATTAGTTCTGATGTTTTTTCAGTTTGATATAACAAGATAATTAGTTTGTTAAGATTAATATAGACTTCTACCTGTTCTTTGGCAATTCTTATTATTCTTTACTTTAATTACAATCAACTTGTTGGTAACTCGCTGCTGTATAACAAGATTGAGAATTATTTTAAATTTATAAGTTCAAGATATAAAAAAAGTGCATTTGCTCACTTGATTAAGCTGAATGTTAAAAGGAGACAATCAAGACTTTTATTGAATATTTGATTTCCATTTCTGTGGTTTTCCATTGTGTTCATTTCTTTATGACAGCAAACGTCTGTACGTATATATGAATTTGCATTGCAACATAAAAGTTCCACAAAATAAGCAGCTCTCAAACAATTTATAAAATGAGACTATAATTTCTTTAAACAAATCTGTTTATTATTAATTGATAAAACTGTGAATTTTCAGGTCATAAAATATTTTTTCTTGAAAATAGATATTTTAGAACTATTAAGGATTATATAGGATTACAAACAGATTTGGCTTAATCTGTTTTTCACAGATACTTTTTATGTCCATAAATGAACTCCAGATAATTCATGTTGTTCCTATCAACTTACTGTAAGATATAAATATCAGAGCAAGAAAATATAAAATTAACTTGGACAATTTTTTCCAAAAATGATAACACGAGTACGTTGAATAAAGCAATTTATTTTCAGAAAGCTATTTCAATAAAATGTCAAATATATTTACTGATACATGTATGTAAAAATAAAGGAATAAACTAAGAAGTCACTCAAACAATTGTGTTTCAAAAGAAAACTTGTTTAATAATTTACAGGCTTTTAAATTTCTCTTTTTGCCATCATAAGTAAAATCAAATTATACTTTATAGGTATATATATAAAGTTATTGCATTTTTATTCAGACTTTGCAATAAAATTCATGAACAGTGTAATAAATTAATGAAATCTTGCTAACATGCACACTATCGTGTTCGGCCAATACAGATTCACCAGAAACTCATCAGAAGATAAGTCTCATTTTTTTAGTTTATTCTTATATCAGTAAATAAGCTCACCTATAAAAATTAGTTCACAATTCTTTCATTGTGTTTTGTCATTCTACTTGCTCTACAAGCTCTGTGAATATACATTGTAATTAGTGTTAATACTAAACTTCTGAGTTTCAATGAAGGATGTGGCTTAACATGAAAAAATAACAGTAACTTGTAATCTTGTTAGAAAAAACAATAGTATTTTCGTGATAATAACAACAAATTTGGAAATTGTCTAAATGTTTGCAGCTTCATCAAGTGTTTATTATTTAAGCTTTTTATTTGTAAGTATTTAAAAAATATAGTCTAAACATTAAGTGAAGTATTCATAATGTGTGTATAACTATGTTTATTCAAATGTTCATCCAACACCCGATATGTCATCAGGTTACCACAGGAGTGTTCTAAGAGCAAGTTTAAATATCAACAATAGTTTAGCAGAACACAACAAATATAATAGTAGTAAGCATATGCAAACATAGATCACTTACAACAATATATTCAAGAAATACTTTTGCCAACAGAATGTGCTTGAAATATAGTGTTGTACAGTAAAAAATAAGAGTAAAAGACATGAAAAATTATATTTGAAGAAACATTGTAATTTTTTTAATACCAGTAACAAAATTTTAATCGGTCTATAAAATTATAGAGTTGAATTAAGTAAAACAAAATCGACTGTTATAAACTAAACTTGATGAGAAAATGTGGAGATATTTCATTCACTGTCTGAGTAATGTTAATACTATATTGTTGTGTGTGTGTGTGAAAGGAAAGTTTATTTTCTTGTTCGTATTATTTTACTGTTAAATATAAATAATATTAACACAGATTTGTTTATATTAGTATAAAAAAATAAATTAGGAGTGAATACCATGGTATAGACACCATGATCTTGAAAATATTTGATATATCGTAGTGATAATACTATGTACAATTGTTACATAGTTTATGATTTTTCAGTTGAGGATACTTTGTGGTATTTTATATAAATCCACACTGGGATAATTGTGATACTAAAAGTCTGTTACTAGTCATGATGCCTCAAGATGATAGTGAGTATGAAGAAAATTTAAATCAAATTACATTGTTGTTTAAAATGGAAATTGAAAAAGCGAGAAAACTGGAAAAATTCATTTCTATCTAGAGATTGAAGCAACCAGCATAAACTGCCCATTGTATGATAGCTGATAATTGTAATTTCTATGTTAGGCATGTTACTTTGGGATATATGGAGTAATGGACTGTATTTTGTTGGTTATTACTGTTAAACGGAACATGTCAAAAGATTTTTTCTGGACTGATACAATTTATGTAAATAAATTTATTATTAACTATGCGATGTTACATGTGGATGTTTTTAACCTGTGTATCTGTTGCTAAGATTGCTACAATGGATATTAAAATTAAATGATATAGAATAATATTTTTTCCCCATTTCGTAAATAATAAAAAAAGCTCTTACAGCTATTAATTTAAATATTAGAAAGTTTTAATAATTCTAGTGATCAATTTGAATTTTGTTATATCAAAATTGTCATTTTCTTTAGTTAGAAAAAAGTGCAAAGTATTTTGGAAAAGCAAACAGAATTTTGGTATGCTTATGATTTATGAAAAAAAACTATGACTCCAGTTGAACTGTGGTGCTTTGTATTATTTAATTGTTTAAATAGGATTTGGACATAATTAAATACAAGGTATTTAATGACAGTTCCTATAAGTTTCTGAAGTCAAAGACAAGAATCCATAGCATAATGAAACAGCTTAACATGGGTGAAAAACATGTTTTGTGGTTACTAAAGATATTTCATCCACCCTCCAGTCAGCACTAAATATAATTAATAATACTGAAACTAATTAATGTTTGTGTAGTAAAAACAAAACAGTTTTTAAGTTCTAAATGAATAATCAAAAGGTTTATCAGACCTACTAAGAAGTTACCTTAGTCGCCAGTTTTCTTTATTAATCTGTATACTAATCAGTTCAGAAACTGTAGATGGTTTTTGCACATCTAGGTAAAACTTATAGGGAGTTAGAGAGTATTTATTAATATACAAGGATATGGGATACAAAGTACCTCTCTGATCTTCCATTTTGCAACAGGGTTAACAATATATATGTTCAATTTGTATGATAATTCTAAAATAAAAAATACTGCAAAGGAACAAGCTTCACATTATATATGTATATATATTCTTATGCAATTTGTTTTTGTGGAAGTCTTAAGTATGTCATTATTACTGCTATATATGTATTCTCAATTATTTTAAATACATTTTTACTTCACACTGACTAATAATCATCACTGATATTTTTTTTCTTACTAGTTAAATGTAAGTTTGTTAAGTACAGATATCTGGGAATTCTGTTGTGTAGCAAGTAATGAAATTAATCCTAAAATTTTTTGGTTTATAATGTACATGTCAAAGGTAACTTATGTACATTTGACCAGAAATGGGCCTTACTTTATTTCCTAACATGATGATAAATTTCTAATATATACATTTTAATCCATCTTGTTTGTCTAGAACAAAGTTATTTTGGGTTGTATAGGAAATGTTTTGTCTGACAAGGTCCTGTTAAAAATGATTATTAAAATTTTTTATGCAATCTTATTGATTTTACATTGGCTTGGATGGTACATTAGGTTCTTTGTCTTATATGTCTGTACAAGTTATATAACTACTTAGCACAAAAAAGTTTGTTTATATGTGTGTGTGTTAAATGTACAAGACTGTAGAAAATTGAAGTTGAATAAATAATGGCTCTTTGGTTTAGTACATTTAAACCACATGTGGAGATTATTATATGCTCATGTGTAGATAATGTTAACATTACGGGTGAGTAAAAACAAAAGAAAATTTAGTCTTTTTCTGTAATTTCAACATTTTTACTTTGTTCAATACTGCACATGTTTGCCTATGCTTGAGAGCTTGTCACTTAATTTGCATAAAAGTCCATAAAGTCATAATGCATATAAAAAAAAAGAATACAGAGTCCTTTTAGTCATGATTACACACATAATTAGTAACCCTTAGTATTGTAATGGATTAAATAAAACACTACTACAACCAGGGACAAACAAAAACAATTATATATAACAACAGAAATCCAAACAAAAAAAAAAAACTTTCAAACAACTAGGATACAAATTTTATCACTTACAAAAAAAAATAATAAACCCATGCCTTGCCAGGACTAGGTACAAATGTTAATAAAGAATACAACATAAATTTCAATGTGATTTATTTCAATAAACATCAAAAAAGTCGGGAAAAAGAACCAGAAGAATACAAAAACAAATGCTTCAGAGAATAATGCAATGTATCAAAATTAAACCACCTCTCAATATTGAGCAATAATTCTAATTATTTATTATTATCTAAATCATTTTCAAAATCAAGGAAAGCATTTTATTTAGTGGTTAGACCATGAGGTTACATCTCATGTGACTAGCTATTACCATAAATCTACATAATATTTTACAACATTAATATCTGTACATTACCACTAGGGGAAGCTTTTGCCAGTTTCATAATACATACATACTCAAAAACAACATGCTCTAAATATAAGGTGAGTTAGTATTTTGATGTGACTAAAAATTCATAGTTGAACTAAACAACAGAAGGAATAATAAATGAACAGTAAACAATACCATAACAAAATAAATTTTGCTATCTCACAGTATAAGTGTATAATTATTATTTCCCCTTTTGTTAACATGGTACTGTGCATTTTTACCTGTCAGAAATATCATAGAGTTACCTTATAGTTTAATTCAGAGGTTCTCAAACATTTTTTGATGGGCTCCTCTTTAAAAATATTTTAGGCTGTGACAACCCCCACTACACATACAAAATGAAAAATGACTGTACTACCCTTAAATATCTGCTATCATAATGTTTTTTATGATTTCACGACACCCTATAATAGACCTGCTACTCCTTTTCGTGTTGTGGTCCCCAGTTTGAAATATGCAGGTTTAATTCATCAGTAAAAATTGGAAGAGACTACAACATATTAAAAATATAGAGCAAATCTTGATTTTGTTACACTTTTATAAGTATTAGATATGAAATCCTTTTTTTTTTATGAAAAGTGATGATTATAATAGCTACTATTTGTTAAAGGACTTTTTTGAGATTTAAAAACTTTGGTACAAACATGTTTAGTTCAAAATGCCTTTACAGCTATACACAATTATGTGATTAAATTACATTTTCCTTCATAACACAGTAATAAGTATTCTGACTGGTAAAGAAGTTAATATTAGACTAATGTGGTTTGAGATCAATTCTCAAGTAGCTGTTTAATATGGATATACTAAATTTCTTAAAGTATTATTACCTAATAATGAATAACTAAGTTGTATAAAATCACTATGTTAGATACATATTATCAACCTATACATTTCTATACTTCAGTAATATGAATTGTTTATGTAAATTTGAACATTACAGCAAAATAAACATATAGTTTTTACATCGTTTTACAAGGAGAGCTATTGAAACTGTAAGTGTAATATATCAAGTGCATACAGATCTTGGTAAATAGGTATTGATTACACAACAAAATTAAAATTGTACAGAAGGAAAATGTATTAAAGCATGATGAAAGAAAAAACACTCAAACACAGCTGATAATTTTACTGAAGTATGTCAAACCTTCATTGTGTTCCAACAGTAGAATATCTTGTTATTTTCTAATAAACACTGGATAGTTAACATTTTCATTCAGAATACAATATTATGCTACATTCCAGGTGTTCAAACAAGTTTGAACTTACTGGTCAGGTACTGAAATTGCTTAATATTCTTAATAAGGAATCATTTGCCAAATTATGTGTTACATTTAGTAGTTGAACTACTTTACCTTTGTGTGCCAAAGTAATTGTATTTTGTTTTATTGCACTCAAAGGTAAGAATGTATGTAATGAGTCTGAAAGAACAAAAAAAAAATAAACTTGCATTTTGCTTATAGAAAGAAACAGGTTGCATTTTGACATTACTATTTATTTATCTATACTGATACAGAATATACACTTTTGGTGAAAGAACACCCAGTATTCTTCAAATACAGTATATGAATATTCTGACAATAATGAACATCTTATTTCTTATGAGAAAAATGGTCATGTTGGATACAGTAAAGTCATTGTGAGTTTGTTGCAAAGGAGGTTTCTGGGATTTTTTCACAATTATAACAACTAAATTGCTGTCATACTCTGACAACACCTTTGTCCACTCTGAATATATCAAGATGATCTATTAAGTTCCACTACCATGGTCTCACTTAAACTGTAGTACACTTCTTTTATGATGGTTTGATCTGAAAGGATGGATGATATTCACCATCAAATGCATTCAAACTTGAAAACGTTTGCTGATTCC
>NW_013665755.1:153236-169398 GCF_000517525.1 Limulus polyphemus
GGCTATTGTTCGGGACGAACAATACTAAGTAAGGGGCAGTGTTACGACAGCGGAAGTCACGCGACGCTGGGAGAATGCACACTGGAGTTTCTAGAAGGATGATGACTTATCGGGGATCCTCGCGATGTCCCAGTGTTTGATAGATGCCCTCTTTTTTAGTATATAAGCCAGCAATAGATAGGTATGCAGATAGACTGAAAATATAGATAATTGAGTCAAGCGAACAGTAAGCACCGTAAGTAAAGTGTGTGAATCACTGTGATTTATAGTATGTGTTATAAAGGTTGTTAAGTTTAAAGTGACTGTGGAAATTAAGTGTATTACAAAGTTTGAGAAAGAATAAACTAGTTTTAATCAAGAAGGGACCTGATGTATCGCTGTAGTCACTCCGAGAGAATTTTTAAGGGAAATTATCAAACAAGCAGATACGTAACAATATATATATATATATATATATATACATATAAATGATTGTCAACATTTTTGAATTAAAAATTTTAATTGCAAAAACTTGATTACACTAAAACTGGCCCATATCAGTGCAATTTTTCATTCTCAGTACACTTTTTCTCTTGAAAATGACATAGTTATTAGAAATGGAAAATCTAACTTTAGAATAAGGAAATGTATTTTAGGAAATTTATCCAGAATGTTTTCACACAAGTATCTTTGAATGAGTTTAGTTATTGATCTTATCAAGTTATTCTAGGCATACTCTAGTATATAAAGCCACAATGAAAAGAAATAACATTTGCATTCAGGTTTTTGATATTTTGTTATTGATATTTTTAGTTACTGTCTTTAATTACAAAATTTACATAAACTTTAACTTTCTTTGGATCTCTAGAATTTCATGTTAAGTAAATTAATTGGCCTATGTGAAATTATATAAAAAACAACAACTCCAGTTGCCAAAATTAAAAAAGGTTGTTAAAATGTGTTGCATATGTGAAAGTGTGATTGTTATAGATTTCTTGCAGAAATTATAAATGCAAAGTGTTACACCCAAATGGGTAGAAATTACAAATTTAGACATGCCATTTATTATACCTCTGAAGTGTTTCTGAATTATCACATTTTCAAATCTCTCTTGAAGATAATTATTGGTATATTTAGAAAGTTATTTTGGGGTTTGTAATTTATTCAAAACACGTAAGATTAAAGCTGAAAGGCAACTTTTATCATAAAATAATTGTTAAAGGCATATAGCCTATAGGTGCTGTGAAGACTACTGATAAACATAAAATGACACACACAATATTTAGTATTAAAAATTAAAAGAATAGATTTTGAAATATGAATAACTCGCTTCAAAAAAGGTCTTACAGTCTATACCAGGAGAGAGGCTAATTAAAAATTAATGTTGTCATTTCTGCATTAATATGAGTTTCGCAGTCGATCTCTGGTCCATAGATAATTCAGAAACGTCAGTGTTAGTGTTACTGCTATTGTGCTATGGACATGACGCTTTGCAAAACAATTCAAAGGTTATTCTAAGTTTTGCATATCATTTCCAGACATTGGTATAAAATCTCTCACTTAAAGGTATTGTTATAAATTTGAATCTTCTCAAAAATGTATATAGGGGTAAATATGTAGAAAAGAATCAGATTATGCTACCCAGGGGCACAGGTGGAAGATATAACTGACAGAGCAGGAGATATAATATAGGGACTAGCAGAGATGCAGTTTGTGAATTATAAGTATAATTTGAATGGGAATAACCTTAACAGTGTCATGAAGGTAAGGGATCTTGGTGTAATAGATAATTAGTCTCTAAAGTCATCCAAAATGTGTGTTGTTGGTAGTGGTAAGGCAAATAGGATTTTAGGTTGTATCTACAGAAATATTGAATAGAGGTCTAAAGAAGTTATAATTTCATTGTATAGGTCATTGGTTAGGCCGCAATGTAAATATTGTGTTCAGTCTTGGGATCCTTATCTTAGGAAAGACATTGAATTGTTGGAAAGGGCTCAGAGAAGGGTTACTAGAATGGTGCCTTGGATGGAGGGGTTGTCATACAAAGAGAGATGGAAATATCTCAAATTGTTTTCTCTTGAAAAAGAAGAGTTAGGGGGATCTGGTTGAGGTGTTTAAGATTGTAAAGGGAATTGATAGTGTTGATGTATCATCTTTTTTCATACTTAAAGGTGACAATAGAAGGACTAGGGGAAACAAGTATAAATTATGGCAGGGTAGTAATCATCTTCAGCTGAGAGTTTTATTTTTCTAACACGGTGCTTGATCTTTGGAATGGGTTGCCTTTGGATGTTATGGAAGCAGTAAATTTAAGTGAGTTTATGAGAAAGCATGATAAGTATATGTATGTCGCCTTTAAAATTTTGATTGAAGCTCGCACTCACCCTACTAATAGTGGCTGTTGATAAAGCGTTTGGCAGTGGGTAATGTTGACTAGTTGCCTTTCATCTAGTCTGTCAATTCAAAATTAGGGATGGCTAACGTAGATAGTCCTCAAGTAGTTTTGCGCAAAATTCAAAAACACTTTCTGGCAGTCTATTTCGTTTATTATTATTTTTCTTTCTCGTTACTTATCATTTTATCATTTCAAAGTTAATAATTATTGGTAGGAATTGTATTAGTACGTTCTATCGAGATGAATTCGAAAAATGAATTATTTTCTGAAAATAAATCCTGTTTGTGACTTATTGTAAAATTTTTCTTGGAGAGATTCGTAATTTTTAGAAAGTGCACTTGATTCAATGTTGTAGCTTTTTGATAACGACATTTGTTATGAGTTCGGAGAGTAGTGGACAAATATCATAGGAATACAACATTCATATAGATGAAACTACTGAAATAAAAGTCACCTATTTTCTTTCACGCTCATCTTTTTAGCGTCCGCTTGTTTATCAATACCGACTTAGTCTATTTTATAGATTATGAATTGCTAGTTTTTAGAATGAACATTCAATTGTAGATTGTTCAAAAGTAATGGTCACTAATGACACAGTCTCTTAAAATGTTACATTTTTATTTTTATCTCTTAGCTTTCGTGATATTAAGTTTCAGTTTTCAATTGAATCCTTTGTGCGTTTACATCGGAAGTTTTAGTTTATTGGTCTTTGAGGTTGGAATATATTGGTTTCGGTCTTGTAAATGTTTTAGGCTTTAGTTACTGTAAGGCTTTCTTATTTGTATTGAGTAGCATGTTTAACATTCTTGTGTAACAGGTTAGCGCTCAGGTGAGCTTAATTGTTGGAGTTTCAATTAAAACCAACCTGTACACCAAATTTATTTGTTGGAGGATTTTGTCGTGACGAGTGGAGCCACAAGTCGCTAACTCCAGGAGTTTACAGTTAGAGTAAAGAATATGAGTCTCAGACCAGCAATACTATTCACAAATAACTTTTATTAATCGTTAATACATCTTACATACTAGTTACTACTTAACTCTTTAACCATTGAACATTAATAACACTTCTCTTATAAAAATCATATATTATACAAAAGCTGATCTAGAGAGAGAGAGATACTTACTGCAGAGTTGGAACCTTTTAAAAGCGCGACTGTTGAAATTAAGTGTATCGCAAAGTTATATTCAGAAAGAATAAACCAGTTTTATTTAAGAAAGGACTTGTGCCGCTAAAGTTTCGTTGGAACGAAGTTACGGAAAATTAACTAACGAACGGAGACGTAACAATATCTTACCCTCCAATAGCATATATTTCTTAGCTACAAAATCTTAATTTTTTTTAAATACTAATTTTGGAACACACTAAATCTGGCTGAGATTTTGTGCAAAATTCAGCCTGAGGTTTTGCTTTTTGTAGCTTCACTGGTCAAGGAACCTCTGCTGTTTTTTTGGGATAATTGCACTGTGTTCTATTTGACTTTGTGTTTGAGGAATATCGTGTGGCTGTCAATGAAGTAGGGATACCTTCGCATTTTGTGCTCAGTTTTTTTCCGATTGATGAGCTACAGAAAGAAGTTTATTGTGCATGCAAATTTGGTGGACTGAGATCAAAGTTTCTTTGATCTTTGAGAAATTAAGTTTGTTTTTTTGATAAAATTAAAGTTGCTGTGGAAGATCCGTCCTTGTTTCGTTATAATTCTACTTGCTGATTGTGTGAACTGCTGTCCAGCTTTCATCATTTGTTCCCATCTTTCATTTTATTCACTCAGGCGATCATCTTTATGCTGCTGTCATGATATACAATACTATTTAGCATATGTAGTATTAATTAATTATTTTGTGAATGTTTGGTTTTTTATAATAACATTAATAATAGAGTTAAAAGCAGACAATTATTGGAATCTGTGTTTATAATTCATTGATGTTGAGGCTATCGAACGTCACGTGAAATTTATTGATGTTGAGGATATAGAGATTTATAGAAGGTGAGCAGACGAGAAAGTAAAGTCACGGGAAATAGTAGTTCGGCCAAGGAAAGTTAAACTTAAAGTTAACTGCCATAGGAGTGAAAGGCTTAACGATTAATATGTTAATAGAATAAAGCTAACAGTTTTAAAAGAGATAAGAAGTATAGTTTATTCCGTCAAAGCTAAAGTAATTGAACCAGCCTGAGCGCACTTGGACAAAAAGGAACAGACGATATCTGAAGTACGAGGACCAGACGATTACTGTAAGAGCAGTATACAACTGTGGTACTCACTCTATAATTGTAAGTGAATTATACATGGAATACTAGTGCGATAGAAATAGAGAAAAGTGTTTCATCTTGTCTAATGAATTTCTAAAGCAAGTGAATAGGCCTAAGTTGACTTTTGGCAAGAAGAAGAGAACTATATAAAATAATATGTCTATCGTCTTTACAGTGTAAATAATTTGTTGTACATACGTTTAACTTTTTTGAATATATTATTAAAAAAAAGCGTGAAGATACACGTACCATTTCAAAAGTTATAGTATGGATACTCCCATAATTACCTGATAGTTACAAGGTCGGTCAAAATGAAAGAGTGAACTGCAGCCTGTTGAAAATTTGGATCTCTTTCACACAGTATTCATGATTCTGCAGGAAATGTTTGGTAGATCTCAGGACAAGAATGTGCTGAGAGAACCAGTAAAAGATAACATTTCGAGTGATCTCAATATCCAGGGTTCGAATATGAATCATAGGGTCTACACTTCATGTCCCATTGCCATAAGATCGCGTTCTGCGCTTTGGGCTGCGAGTGCATTATATAAGTGACGGTGAAATTCCATTCTTTGATTATAGTAGCTTAAGAGTTGGCAGTAAGTATTGTTGAATAACTGCCTTCCCTCTAATCTGCCAGTTCCCTCTTGTGTAGTTTGGCGCCAATATCTGAAAGAAACTAGACATATTCAGTACTATTTGTTGCCATTTTTAAAGGTAGGATGAACATGTCCCAGCCATCGCTGAATAGTGCATAATGGTACAAATCACTTATTTGATTAATTTTACGTACATCCAGGACCGGATTAAGGGGATAAGTGGGTGCAATTGCTCTGGGCCCAAAGACTAAGAGAAAAATGAAAAACATTTATATCAAAACCTGGATGTCTAATTGAAAAACATATATTTGCAACTGTGTCACTATGAGAACAGCGATTTTAGTCATTTCATATTAACCTATCATTTTGTAATTTTTCATTAACATTTTTTCTACATTTTGTTCTTTTATAAATATTTGCTCAGCCATTTAACAAAACTTTGTTGTCATTACAATATTTATTCTAAATATTAAAATCGGTATTTTGCATTTTATCTACCCATCGCTTGTGTCTGTGTATTGCTCAAAGTGTAGTTAGTAAATAGTATTAAACTGTATTTGGCTTATTTATGAAAATTACTTCTGCCCCCATTCCCTATAAAATCCTTAATCCAGCCTTGTATATGTTGTATTCGAAATATTTGTTGTCAAACTCAGGAGTCTATTTGACGAGGTCCGTATGTAACAGTAAGTTTATAATGCATAAATTGAAGTGTATGTCGGCAACTTAGAGGCTAATCTGACTACTACTTTCTGATATATTTTTCTAGGTTTCAAAAAATGTCTGCTAAGATCAGTTCCTTTATCTTAGCAATAACTGAGGATTCAAGAACGTAATAAGAGAAAGAATGTAGTGATTTTCTACTAGCTAAATTACAGAGACAAGACACGGTGTTTAAGTAAAAATAAACACTTTTTTTTCAGTAGAAGGAAAAAAAAAATGACTGATCGTTGTACCAGATATAAACAAAAATTTATGAACTATGTTTAAATAAAAGAAATGCAAAGACAAACCTTACTTGGAGATGAAACAGAATAAAACACGCACGATCAGTAGGTATTGAGAGAAGCAATGGAATATAGACAATACTTCCACAGTGAGTTCTGGCTCTTTCCAGATCAGACACAGATATGTTTGAAAATGTCAAACTGCACTTGCAGTTGATATTCTCTCTATATCTGACCAATTAGAGACTTGGATCATAATATCCAGAAATATCTCTGCCCCATATGACAGTCAAATAGCAGTTCAATATACACAAAGTAAAACATACAACTATCTCTTGAAACAATATAAAGAATTTTGTCATTGGACTCATGATATTAGAAAAAAACACTTAGAGCTGAATTTAGGACATGACGTTGAATGGATTTAGGATGTTCTGTATTAGGACCTTATAACATTTAAAACTTTTGTTTAATGTGAAATTGATATTATAGGATAGTGAGATGAATGGCAATAGGTCAAAAAATTTTAATCTTAAAAAAAAATATTTTATTGCAATCCCAGGTTCTATTACATTGTTTGAGGATACAGCTAATCCTAGACCAGACCTTTATATCAACTTCCTTAACATGACTATTCCAGATTAATGTGGGATCAGAGTTGACGCTTAAAAATTTAGAAATGTCTGCCAAACGAAGTTGGACATTGTATAATTTAATTTTTATTAAACTATTTCTTAGTTTCATGGAAATATATTTCGGCGATTTTAATGAATTTGATTTCATTCTTTAGATATCACATCAGTTCTCTACTAATGTCAAACTCTTTTGTATTCGTGAAGTTACTATACTATACTTTGTATTAAATCTGAGTATGACAATACCATTATGTTCTTCAAATTGAAAAGCATGTGCATTGAAATCAATATATAAATCAAGCTATTGACATTCAAATTTAAAAACAAAGGACTTCAACTCCACCCTGCCTCACACCTGCTAGAGATGTGAGAAGCTGCTGACAAAAACCACTGTCTGTCTGTTACCAAAAAAGTTACATAATAATCTGATTAAGTTTTCAGTTAATTTACATTTACTTTAAATTTGAGACCTTTGTGACAAATGCTATCAAAATATTTTAAATGTTATCAGAATAGCCTATAGTTGATTATTTGTTGTTGAAGCTGAGATGAACCAAGTGTTTACTAGTTTGTATCAGACCTTCAAATTATTTTATACATCATGAACCACGGTAGTGGTTCATAATAGGGATCGCCGATTTGTTCATATTTCTTCTTATTATTATTATTCTGTCAGCCTACAGCAAAAACGGGCGCAAGTATTACAATCAAACCTGGGAAATATTACTAAACGAATCATTGCGCATTGCGTAGGGTACTTTTAATGTCATTTCTATATTTTTTCATAAGCTAAAAAAAATCATAATTGTATTGTAAATGATGTTATAATTACTCCTTGAAATTAGTTTTCTTACAAATATTTGGTGTTCCTTTAAGAAACTTAAATACAGGGTGAAACAGGAATGGCCAGCCAATAATAGATGAACATTAGATGATTGTAACATGTAGATACTTAATGCTTTGTACACTGTACAATCGGTGTCTTAGTGGGAGTGGTGCCTTAGTTTAGGCATATACATGCTCATTGTTATACATTATATATAGATAATTTAGTTACACAGAAACTATAAATACTCACTATATTCTTAAATAAATCTTGACAATCTCCAGCTGCAGCTAAAATTTTTACATCTCGAACTTATGCGATCAACTAGTCAATAGCTACAGTAAATCATCATGAACCGTATCAGCTAGTCTCCCAAAACAGATAATTTTTATGCCGTAGTTTAAAATATAGTATCACACTCAGTTTCGAGCACCGGATTGACAATCACGGTGATTGCCGATTCTAATGTCGAATTATAGCCCACACTGCCTGATTGCGAATTTTATAAATACTGCAGATAGAGTAGCCATCGTTGAAGCTGACTACAAGCAGTGAGAAAAATCGTGCAAGCAGGAGATGGTGATTCAAGGCGAAAGTGAGGCAGAAATTTTGTAGCTTTATATTTTATTTAGAAAATAATTAGTTTCAGATAAAGTATGCAATAGTGACGGCCGAATGAAATTTATGATCATCAGAGTGGAAGAGGGTCCTAGAAATGTCACGACCAAAACTTCATCTAAAATGGAGGGGTATAGATTAACATAATCAACTCATAATTGCTAATCAACACGTTTTTGACCTTGTAGTATGTACACAATGTCGCTCTAAAAGGAAATCTGACTGATCTTACTATGGCCAACAGGAGAGAAGAAAGAGGAAGGAAAAATATAACAACTATAAGACATATGAAAAATTCTTCTTTGTATACATTTCCTATTATATTATGACACATTTTCTTATATTTGCTTTGAATATATATGCATGCATCTATACAACTTGAAAAATCCTTATGGCTATATATATATATATATACGGCCTTTCAACTTAGAATAAACTATGAAGCCTGCATGTATATAGATATAAATATTAGCCAATATACAATTCATGTATAAAACTCATGCGGTTACAAAATCCAGTCCATGCAGCATTCCAGTATAGTTCATTAATCCTTCCAATCCAGACTTTACATACTCGCCATAAAGTTACAGGATATAAATATTCTAGCTATATATGTTTTACAAACATATACATAACATGTGGTATGTTGATCACAATGCATCATAGTGATCATATATGCAGTACTACTATCAGTGATAACATTGTAGCAATGATCAGGATTAATAGCCATCCAAACTCCATGAGGCCAATTCAAAGTTTGTCATTGTTTCCCGACAGAGCATCATACACCAACTACGTGCTTCATCACACTGTTTCAAATAGGACAGTATTGCTATTATACACATTTATGTTCATGACGGACATAAAAAATAAAGAAACAAGATTATTAAAAATTGTTAACTTAAAAACGGGAATAAGGATCGTAAGAAATACAGAAACAAGATAGCTAGCTTAAGTTGAAAATGCAGTCGTAAAAAGTAAACAAACAAGACACAAGATAATTAAAACTTTGGGAATTTAAAAACCTGCAAATAGAGATAGTAGACAAGGTAAGCATACAACGCTGGAGATACTGTTGACTCAAGTTGCAAAACTAGAAAGATGAAGTTGTCATATTAGATCCTAAGATAACTGATGGCTTCTTTTGAGAGGTTAATCGTAGTCGCTCAAGCTACAAATTCCTATTTTGACTCCACCAAATGTAATTATAGCTTACAGCATGGAGTGAAAATATAAATTTGTAGCTTGAGCGGCCACGATAAACCTCTCAGCAGAAGCCATCAGTTACCTTAGGATCTAATATGACAACTTCATATTTCTAGCTGTGTATTTGGTGATTTTGTTTTGTTATGGGTTATCTGTGCTGTACCCAGCAGGGGTGTCGAAACACAGTGTTTAGCGTTATTAGCCTTCAGACTTACCACTGTGCTAGTGGGGGCGGTATTTAACGAATATTGCACAGAAATGCTGCTACGACTCACTAGGTAGATCAAGCACTATCACACAATGTCACATCTATGCCTTGATACTAATTATCACTCAATAACTCAGAGACTAGAAGATATAACTCTCTTTCAGTTATCAACCTATTATCAAACCAACTGACCTAACTGTACAATAACTGAGCAACTATTACACAGCATTCTGAAGACAGAAATACTGCTTCTTTCCGGTCATTGTTTTTATAATCAATTAATTGCCTTAAATATAATTATAGTGATAATGATTATGAATTCAATCTCGACTGATCATCAGAGCAAACAGACTGTTACTTTACAGGCTTTTCCTTAACAACATTTAGATACGTAATGTTAGATTCTTCCTGATCACAAGTGTAGTGTTCGTTATTAGATTCAACCTTCTCAGCCATTGCTGATTCTTGAAATAACCAGTTCTTGATTGATGTGCTTATGCATATCATTTGGCCACTGTAAGTGAACTTGTTGAATTTTCAACAGCCAAGATACGGATAAGTCCAGACAGAACCAAGTTGTTTAAGCACTACCAATGAGTACCATAGCTAAGTCCAATCACCAACTAACTGTTTAGTTCCTGAACCATTACATGCTTGACATAGCATCTCTATTTCACGTGCAGTCACCTCATTCCTTTGTTGGCATGCAAATTCATGCAGCTTCTTCACATATGCCTGTAAACAATACAATATATCTACACTGAGTAGAGGGCTATACATTAGATTAAGTAGGAGCAGTAAGCTTTATTTCTCATCCAAACTTAGGGAGATTCAGAGAGCAGCACTTGTCTTTCTTCAGTCACATGGTACATCAGCATAATGTATGATAAATACGCATTCAAATTAATTTTGTCAGGGCTCACAAACTTTGCAAGAATTTGCTTGAGTGTGAACTATCCATTACACTGGTGATGATGGGGCACATTTTCACCACACCTAACACTTGACACAACTCAGCAAACAACTGGTTATTGAAGTTGGTTTCTTAATCCTGAACGACTGAAAAACTGTAGCTGCATCTTAGGTTGGTTACACCATATTGGTGTTTCGTAATAACAGTATGTACAGCGCGTCATTTTACATTTATATCTGGGTTCTTCAAATTCTCCTCGCAAAGTTCCTGTTATGACAGTTGTAGTATTCAACTAATGTATATAAAAGCCAGTTGTCTTTTGCTAATGCTCAGTTCATCTGTGTCGCTTAACAATAAAACTATGACCTGATATTGTTGCCCTAAGTTTGTCTATAATATCTCGAACGTTCACGAGGGATGGCTTGAATTCAGCTTTATTTAGATTGTTTTAAGTTTGAGTTTATGCATATACTTAGCTTGACGTAGACATTTCGAAGCTCGTGGCGAGTTTTAAAGTTAGAGATTAGGGACTATAATTCGCATGTTTTTATTGGGTTTTCGTGAAGTTTTTCAGGTTTATCAGTACTTTCTTTGGATAAAACATCTTTTGGCGTTTCAGTATGATATCGATCATGGTTTTTATTCTAATTTTTCAAGACACTAACTGAGGATTCGGAGCACTGTCAAATACAATCGGGGCACGGACCCTGTGTTTTAGTGTCTAACAAGGCCACTGTTTCTTTTTCCCAAACGTATTGCCATTAGTCTTAACTAATGATGGAACTTGAAATTAATTTTAGGTTTAAAGTTTTTTGTTAGAATTTTTGTCATAAACCTTAGGCCCATTGGTTTTGGGTGCTTCATCTTCCTTCGGCTTTAAACCTTAATTTTTATTTTATATGACGTAATTAGTAAAATACATCCTGGTACGTGTGAAATATCGATGAATTTATGAAATATTCTATTTACTACAGAGTTACTTACGTAAGACAACTTCATGAAATAGATAACTCGGGCATAGTTCAACAATTTCTGCTGAGACGTTATGGGTCAAGGTTTGAATATAACTGGGGCTATATGCATGGTCTTGCTAAAAATCTTTGAAAATGTATTATGCAGCAATAACAAACTACTGAAAAAATTTCCAATTTATTCTAGAGGCTTATTAACATTAGAAATGGCATATAAACATCTTTGATGTAGTCATAATGTGGTGAATAAACTGGAAAGTAAAAAATAAATAAATAAAAGTTTGATAAGATTTTCATGAATTTATAAAAGAGTCATGAACTTTGGCATGATACCACTCTTTTTTACTGCTGATTAAAATCTAATGTATATAAGAGCTAGTTTTAATTTTGTGTGTGTGTGTGTGTGTAACACTCATATTATAATAATTTTAGATTTAACTTTGCACCATTCTTAATGATATTTTTATTGGAGTGTACTTGAAAATTGTTACCATTTTCTCAATGTATGACCGTTTTTTGTTGTTGTTTTTTTCTGGTATAACAAAACTTTAACCTGTAATTGTTTGACGGGTCGGATAAGGCTAATCGAAAAGCATAATTGTCACTGCTCATATAACTCATTATCACTGTTACTACAATAGCTTTGACTGGTGTAAGGTGTCCAGGAACACAAATTTCAACAAATGGACATAATCTTTCATCATCTAATAATATAATAATTGGCATTTTCATGCTGCTGTACTCTTGCCACACCATTATTCACAGGGTAATGATACTTTACATATTTTTTAAGGCCATGAGTCAGTATGGCTGTAATTAATGGTGTCGTGCCTATAGGCCATGAGTGGGCAGGGACTCACCCTACTGCTTTCAGTTAAACTGAATAGAGTTGTTTAAACATTTGTTTAACAACGAGTAAAGCTTGGAATGGTCTATTCTTTCATTGGTGTGTGTGTCTGTGAGACAGACTAGTTTCGAAGAATTCCACTCCTCATCAGTGACCCTGGACACTACCAACAACTGTTTTAATCGTCTTAAGTCCATTTATAAACATTTGATTGAATATGTTCAAAATATTTATTTGCATTGGAAACCAACAAGTTAAAGTAACTTATTATCATGATTATTAATCCATCACTGTTAACAAAAGTACTTTGTTTCATGACTGTGTCCTCCCCCCCAAAACAAAAACAAAAAAAACAAATTGCTGTATGATGTCACTGGTGCTAATGTTTGAGGAATTCTATAATTATTAGCTGTTCATTATTTGTTGTACGATATCAATATTTAGAAACATCTAGCATATCATTCACATGAGTGAGTATAAAATCCATACCGTCCTGTGCCTGTGATAAAACGTCTCCAATTCGACTATCATTGGTATCTAAGTCCAGAATGAATGGAAAGTCCTGACAATGATAAGCCAGCACTGATGTTTAAACAAAAGTATATTTCAAATACCAGAATGTGTATTTACATTTCTGCATCAACATACGAACCTCAGTCAATGCAAACAGTGATGTAACTGTCGAAATTAGCCACAAACTATTGACAGTACTACATGAAATCTGGAAGACTGGGAACTGGAACTCATTTGATCTGAGGCCCGTGTTAGTCCTTGAGCACTTTAATCTTCTCATGATAAGTGGCCACCCTGTTTTTGCCTATTGATGTGACCAAGAATCTCAATTTCTGTGTACATAAAGGTATATTTTCTTTGCTTCATTGCTAATCTTTAATCCTTTATGCTCTCGAATACTAATCTTGGGTTCTCAGAAGTGGTCTGAAATATGCAACTAAAGGCTAGTATGTCATCCAGATAAATGAGGTATCCCTCCAATTGTATTCCTCTAAGTATAAGCTCCACCAGCTCTTAAAAGTGGCAGAAGCATTATACAGACTGAATGTCACGAAACTGTATCAACATATCAAATATGTAACTCAACTCATCAACATACATGTTCCAGTCATAGAGTTGTTCCTCATCCAAGTGCTCTATAGCGTTGAGTACTAGACCATATGTAGTAGCGGACTGTACTATGTTTTCTATTCTTTTAGTTTAAAGTTAAGTTCACTAAAAACTTTCTTTTTTTTTCTATAATTCCCAAGGTTGGAACATAGTTTTGCTCAAGCAAGTTTCTAACTTCAACTTTCCCCAGAGGTTAATTGTCTGATCCTCTTGCAGGAATAATAACATGACATATAATTAGCACACTGAGGTATTCTTGTTGGCGAATCGGCAGTAGGTGCGGGTGGACTCGTTTATTATCTTCACAATCTGTTAGTCAACTGATCTAACAGGCATCAATCTCTTTCTATGGTGAACTTTATTTTGTTGTATATGGAGATGGGTGTGATAGTAAGGTGTGTGCAAGATGTTCTTCATGAACACAGATAACGAGAGTATCGTGCACACACACATTTTATAAAAGGAAAGTGATTTGCCAGTGGTAATAATGTTTTTCTCTTCAACACTTGTCATATAGATGTCAGCCAGGACTGATCAAAATGGCAATCCCATAGTTTAGCTGTCCCTTTGTTTAAAAAACTGTATGGATGCCTGAAGTGCATAGATTTAATGTGATATATTGAAATGTAGCATAAGTATTAATTTTTATGTAGGTTGCAGGGTAGTGTTAATTTGTAGTCGTAGTCTGATGATTTGAAGAGTCTCTGTAGCTGAAACTTTTGGGAAGTGGTTAGTAAAATCAAACCTGATTAGAACGGCCGAGAAATTTACATATGGATTCTTAAGAGATTATGCGAAGTCATTTGTGTTTTATCTTGGACTGGACATGTCCATATAGAGGTGAGAAAATATGAATAAAAAAATCATAATTACGGTGGAAGTATGGGTTGATAGCACTGACTATCAGAAGCAGAAGGGTTTGTGTATTTTTGGGAGTGTATAGAATGTGATGAGCAGCTATCATTGGCTCATAGAAACCAACAATATCTTTACTGACAAGGTTAGGGTAGATTAGTTTGCCAGTTGTTCAATTACTTTAGAAAACAATTGACAAGACGAATTATTTTCTACTCTGTTATCACAATACAATCTGTGTTAATTTCACCTTAAAAATCGCCACTATATGCTCTTTATGGTTAATTTCAGAATCACACAGTCTAGATCTATATATATCGAATTACATTTTAGATGCGTATTTAACCTGGCAGAGGTTTAGAATATTCCACACACTACTAGATATTATCACACAATAATACTCAATTAAAACAACGAGAAAAACTCAGAAGGTTCTAGTAACGTGACGCAATAATATAACAATAGCTAAATTACAACAACTGAATTACACAACGTATGATTCGTAAACAAACTTGCGATAAACTATCACTTCTAAAAATAAATAAATTTAACACTCGCGCTATATAAACTATCTTAATCATAACCCTCGCTTGAAACATAAATTGAAACAGTCGTGTATATGTAACAGAAGCAAAGCCCTTGTTGATACAGACAAACTAAATCTTTAAACGAAATGTACAAATAAAATAAACTTATGATCCAGTTTTTTAAAAAAGAAATATACAAAATATGTGTAAACACAAACTCAACTGATAGTTTGTTTGTTAGGAATTTTGCGTAAAGCTACACGAGAGCTAATTTAGCAGTGAAAGACAAGAAGGAAGGCAGCTTGTCATCACCATCCATCAGCTACTTTTGGGCTACTCTTGTACCAAGGGACTGGCAGTCATATTATAACGCCACCATGGCTGAAAGGGTGAACATGTTTGGTGGGACGGGGATTCGAACCCGCGACCTGTAGATTGAGAGTCTAGTGCTCTAACCACCTGGCCATGCGGGGCAAATCCAAAGTTACCTGAGCTTAGAAAAATGATACTGAGCTATTAACCCAAAACCATGTCTATGTACAAAAAATGTAATAAGGTTACCAGTGTTAAAGGATGGAACAGCCGAGATGGACCAATAAGTCCCAAAATATTATGTTATGTTGTTATTAATTAATCTCAAGGCTGAAAATCTAAATATTCTTACTTTACTTACAGATGCCCTTATAATCGTATACAAAATATAAAAAAAGGGAAAATAAGTCCTGCTAATTTTATATTGAATCAGAGTCACCAGACATTCCAGTTTTTACAGGACAGCCCAGTTTTTTGGGTAGTTTGTCCCAGGATCCCAAGAAAAGTACTTATGACGCACGAAATGCCCCGAATCACGAATGTTTTACGCCTATTTGTTGTAACACGTACTCTTCTGTCGCCAAACTCTCCAGAAAGTTCTGTCTGTGCGTTGTGAGAAACCCAGATCTGCGCAGGTTTGAATGTGAGGAAAAATTACACAGTCATGTACCTAAGTTTACGGCTATCTAATGAAAAAAAAGAACTTCTAAGTTCCACTCATTCTTCACAAAAATATGTCTAAAAAGTTTCAAAGTAATGCTAAAACCTAAAAATGGTATGATTGAAAATGGTATGGTTCTTTAAAAAATCCACGTACAAAATAGCTTATTTTAAGATCAATTAGGTAAAATGTATAATCAAACATTTCTTGGATGTATAAATTGACCGTTTTTTCTCATTTGTGACTTGTAAATATTGTGGAACATTTCGATAAATTTGAAGTAAATTAAAGTTAAC